>NC_047665.1:80801848-81101848 GCF_011762505.2 Arvicanthis niloticus | reverse complement strand
ACACTGTGTTTGGTAGTTAATACAAATTGTCATTCATTCTAACAACCACATGTAGAGATAGTTACTTTGCTTATCCCAATCATACAGTGAGGCAATTGAAGATGAGAGAAGTGGGGACCATGCCTGGGGATGCTAAATATCACAGCTAGATTTTTAAATCCAGTCCTGTTTGCTCATCATTAATGGGACCCTACTACTTCTGCAGTACCAACTGCTGGTCCATTTGTCTAAAATGGCCTAATTTTCATGGCATCATTTTGAGTGCAATTCACACTTATTTAAATAAACAGCTATCTCTGACTTCAGTAGTTGCATATTTCTATACTTATGGTTTTTTTCATAAATGAGTGAGGACAAAGAAGATCTAGCTAAGATGACATCAAATCCAGAGCCCTGTTTAGAACAAGGAGGACTGAGATGCAGGTGGAGGCTGAGGAACCTAGAGCTTGGAAAGAAGACATCTAAAGTTAGATGAAAGGGCAAAGAGAGCCCTTCTTGTTCCATTTCCCTAGACTTCAAGCTAGATGGGAATCTTCTCGTGGGCAATATAAGCTGGAGAAAGAAGATGCTGATTTCTGGAAGGGAAACAGAGAAGTAATAGTGAGGTTACCATGGTTATATAGAGGCATTGTTTTCATCTGAAACATGGACCTGGAAGCTCCATGGTAGGTGTATATGGGGTCAGCTCAAGACTATGACCTGTTGGAGAGTAATGAACCAGGCTGTCACTGGACAAGTCTTTAGATACCTCCAAATTGGGCTAAATGATGCAAAGATTTTTTTTCACTCACTTTTCATGGCTGTTCAGTGTGATGAATACTCAGCATAATTCAACAGGGAGGAAAAATAGAACCCTAAAGAAGAGACAATACTTAACTAAGACTGTAATAGCATATTGCCTTCTGGCTTCTCCTACTAGAAAGCTACCTTATCGCCTGTACTTGGCCACTGTGAGGATCATTTGTGACCCCATGTTATAGGAAGAATGAATGCGCTTTAGTTCATTTATTCATGCACACCTCTATTCTACTGTTGCTTAATATTCCTGGAAAGAGGCATAGAGACAGCAGAACTAGGCTGGTCCTAACTGCAAAACACAGAAATATAAGCGATAATCCTGGAACTACCATAGGTTTCCTGTTTTCTAATGTTCCCAGCAGGTGGAAACATCACCACATCATAAGCTGTAACCAGTATCTACAACAGTGTGGTATAGAGTAAGAAAACTAAAGGTAAGGGTGTTTGAAAAAGGCAAGAATCCTGAGAGAAAGAGGAATCTACACAAGGTTAACAAATCCAAAGTGTGGGAGCATTCACAGAGCAAGGGCCATGCATGATAGAGAGGGCCTACAAAGGTCAAAGGAACTATTGTATATAGTAAGTTGTCTTCACATGGCAAAGGGTCTACAGAGTGCTGGATCTTCCTGTATTGCCCTTCAATGTTGTGATGCTGAGAAAACAGATGCCTGGCACATAATTATGAGATGATGTTTCCAATCATCATCTCATAGAATGTCAAGGATCCTTCACACAAATGGGTCCTGTTGACCAGTTGCAGCATGTCTTTCTGCTTTCAAGGCCTTGTTCTTTTAAAGCTAATGTCTATGCTTTCAGCATAGGGTCTTTCAGCTTTCATTATGTGGCATGACCTGCTCGAATACCCTACCTTCTCATCCTCTCTCATTTCTCTGTGTCCTTGTGGGCAGTGAAGAAGACTTCTTTCAAACCATCATTTCGAGTTTAGATTCTCTTCCACAAAATCTGTACCTCAGAGATAGCTGATGGAATATCCTGGAGAATAAGCAGAAGAGGCTCTGTAGGCTTTGCCATTTCAGTTCTTTATACAGGGTTTCTTTCTGGCTGACATGTCATTAAAGAATTTTATTCTTTCAATTTTTTTTCTTCTGCACTCTAGAGCATGCTGTTGGTGTCTGAATATATAGACCATACTGCTTCTTGCCCTGGCTACTATGAAAGCCATTGGCTTGCCATGAAGGAAGCATAAAAATAATTCTTTCCTGCTTGATCCTCTATGGGCAGATGCTGTTAAAGGTCACAGGGGACCTTTGACCTATACGTGTATCTTTTTACAAGTTACCAGGAACATGAATTAACCACAAGGGAGGTCAATATTATCTGCAGTAGAGTGTAGAATTTCAAGGAAAGATTTATGGTGAGTGTATTCGGATATTCAGATGGATAACCTTTGCAAAACAAGCTTACTAAGGAGAAGAAAGCTTGCTGGCCACCTTAGCGTAGCCATCATCATACATTTTTGTGGCATGAGCCCAACTGATAGATCATTGGAGGGCATTCTTTGGAGAAAGAATAGTAAGCTTCTCCTGGGATTTCAGTTAGCTCACTTGAGAATGTCATTTTAAAAAAGCAAGCCTAGGCACTTCCTTCCTCTTCAAAGCAATCCCCAGTAGGTAGGTGCAGCCCATGTATGCTGTCATTATCACCAAGGGATACAGATTTGGCTTAATAATGCTTGTTGTGAAAACAAAGTCTGAGAGTAGATTTGAATTTACCAGCTCAGGTTCAGCTAACATGGAGAGCACCAAAGTGAACAAAATCCTGGAAACCATGTATAGGTGGACAGAAGCCTGCCATCTACCTTCTATGGAGAAGCAGATCTATAGCACTCAAACCAGCAAGACGAGTGTGGAAGATCAGCCTGTGCAAAGATTTATCTAAACTTTGGTTTATTTCCTCTACCACTGGGTGGTGGAGATGGAAGTGGGGTGTTGTTAAGATCAAGACAAGGTACCAGAGACAACATACCTGGTTGTGAAATGGTCTTCAGCTTCTCTCAGCCTTCCATCTGGAACACTCTGGTGCTGGACTATGATATCTGGCTGGCCAGGTACCAGATGAATTTTGAGACCTCAGTTAACCAGAACAAGATTAGGGTTGGTTACAGACAGATGAGTGGCAGGACAGGGTTTGGTAGCTCCATTTACCAGAAGTAAAGACAAAGCTGGAGATGGGACACTGTCAGCCCTGTGAATAGCAAGAGCATCACACTGGAGAACCACAGACTCAGTTCAGTTCAGGGCTAGAATTTCAAGTATAAATGAACATAGTACAATACTTAATTTTAAGCTATTTTGCAGCATACCTACCTTCAGAATTTACCATATCTTTGAATGTTGCAGTTCAGAGATGCAGGCATTTCTAAACAATGGTAGGCCTCTAGGTTAAGGGAGATTTAGCTTTAAGGAAGTACATTTTCAAAGGAACAGAAGAAATCCAATTCCCCAAATGGTTTTTTTACCTGTACAGTTTGTGGAAGAAGTGAATGCCTCTAGAGATGCCAGCTTGCTTGCTTCCCACCCCCCGCCCCCTTTCTCTAAAGCTAGGAATGGTTGCACAAGGAAGCTAATAACAGGTAGGCCCTTTGTAACTCTGTGCTGTGTCAATGGATAAAACTGTGAGCATCATATACTGGTATCCTAACCCTAATGTTGAGAAGTTCCAAGCTTGGTAATTTGTACCATACATGTACAACGGGTGTTTTAGATAGAATGTCATTTCTGAATTTTTCTCTTAGCTCATTATCACCTGTTTTACATGAAAAACAGTCTGGTGGGTAGAGAAATCTCTTCCTTTTGCACCATTTTGGTGCAGAAGAGGGTGTTGTGACAATGCCAATAATTTAGAACTTAGCTCCTCTTCATGTTGTAATGATTTTTTCTTTCCTTTCTTTTCTTCTTTTTTTTTCCCCCCTCTGGTACTGCATCAGAGTGAAAGACAGCTTCCAGGATCTATGGTTCCAAGCTGGGCTGGGTTTATGTGAATGTATAATGTCACATGATGGTGACACTGAAGATCAGAATTGGTCTGCTGTTATGTTCTTGCCACTAGGTTTTTAGCAACCCAATGGGTACATCTTGGAGCCTTCCATTTTGTGTGAAGTTAGATCTCCTCTTTAAATGCTATGATTAACACAATTCAAAAGAGAACTCAAGTATAATTTTGAAACCCAACTCCTTACTCCAAATAAAACACCTTAGTCTAGTTCCTAAATGGATCCTGCTTCCTGACTCACCAAACGATTCCTCTATTTCTCGCATCCACCTTGCTGCAACGCCACACGCCATTTGCAACCCAGTTAATACATCCAATTCTTTTCAGAAGCACAACATATTGGACAACCTGCTTTGAATTTTCAGCCGCCGAAACTGTCTAGCACTAAACTTCTTTTCTTTACAAAGTCCCCAGTCTCTGGTGTTTTGTCCTAGCAACAGAAAATAGACGAATAAAAATCCTTCACTAGTGTTTTCTTGGGTCAAGGTGGCAGAATACACAGCAGGTCCAGTGAAGGACAACTATGTATATGAACGAAAGTATTTGAATGAAGAGGATCTGATGATGGTGCTGCAAGTAAAGCTCAGTGTGGGTTTTATTCATATAGAATGAGGAACCAGCTGAATCAGATCTTCTGGTTTTTTTTTTTTAAAGAGATGTTAAAATTCTGGATGAGCAGATGTTTAACTACTTACAGGATGCTCCATCTACAAAGTGCTTGTGGACACAGACCTCATGGCATAGGGGCAAATCCATCGCTCAGGCTGCCTACTGGCAGCTCATGGTGCACACACTATAGAGAGACAGACCCCGGAAGCGGTAGGCTTTGACTGAAGGCCTCTTAAAATGAAGGTAACTGAAGAGGTTACTCAAGGTATCTGAGGTGGCCCCCAATGTGTGTGTGTGTGGAGACAAAACAAATAAACCCATGTCACTCCTGCTGTGAAACCTCATGATGTAGGCTCTATGTGACACTCATATTCCAAAGTTTGGCTCAAAAATTGCAGCTAGAAAGAGGTAGGGCCAAGGGGACCCTGAGGCAGAGCTATACCCTCTGTTCTGACGTGTATTTCTCTGTATTCCTCAGTTCCCTATTGCTGACATCGCGGGTTCTGATAAAATGGGTCCCTGTCCAGATCCATCTTAATGTGCTGCCATGTTGGGGGTAGAAAAAAGGTAGCAGGGAGAAGGCAGGCCACAAGAGTTTTAATTCAGGATTTATGTCATTAATAGGTCTAGATTGGACTGTGATAGCAAACAGTTATCAAGTGACATGCAGCAGTGACATCTAGCAAGGGATGTTTGCAGAGACCATTTATTCCTGCATGCTTGCTTGCTTGCACATATGTGGTGTGTGTGTGTGTGTGTGTGTGTGTGTGTGTGTGTGTGTGTGTGTAGACTTAGCTATGACAAGCTCCCCCTGACTTCCTATCTTGGTATCATGCCACAATATTAACCGTGCTGCTGCTTTCTCCACCCACACAGCTCTGTAAGAATGTATGCAGTTAAGTCGCCTCTGCAACTATGGATGCCAGGCAACACACACTTCATCTAGAAAGGATATGAGGGTCAATAAACGGATTGGCTTAATAATTTTCCTTGCTCCACAGTTGCCAGGGCTTCAGGGCCAACATTCTTGGCTAATTTGAAACCTTTATTGGTAGTAGAAATACGGAGACCCTCAGAGTTAATGTTCAAAATTTAAGTTCACTCAAAACTGCTCTGAGATTTACCAGTGCAAAGTGCAGGTAACCAACATGGATTATTCTTTTAAATTGTGCATTAGTATCTGTGTTCTTGGGGAGACCTGTTCATTCTAGGGAGCACCTAGCATGACCACCCCCATTGAAAAAAGTCAAGAAAGAGGAATCAAGTCCTGAAGATAAAGCACAAAACCACTTGGTTTCTGAGATTTCAGTTCAATCGTTGGACACCAGAGCCTGAGTTAACAGCCTGACTTACTCATTTATAGTTGAACTGAACTTCGGAGGCCTTGGAGGCTCTTATATCCTTCAAGGAAACATCAAATGCAGAAGCAAGCGTGTCAAACACAGGTACCTAGTGAAGCCTGAAGAATCTAATTTTGCGGGAGGGCATCTTCATGTAAGTGCAGTCTCTGCCGCGTAGCAAGACAACCCTCCGCTGAGGAAGGAAATCAGATTCATTTCAATCTTCTGCTTGCCACCATTTCAGCCCAAATAGATACAGCTCGAGTTTGTTTTTCCCTGTCATTACTGCCCAGTCCAGTGTTTCCATTTTAAAAGGTGTACATGTGGACTGAACCAGAGCATGGATTATTTAAAATACGATTCTGGCTGATTTCATTTAAATGGCCCCAATATCTTTGCCTAATAGTCAGTGCATTCTTGGTTAACGTACAAAGATGTGATGAGGCTGGAGGTTTTCTTATCAGTCCTCACAACAGAGAGGTGGGAATTTGCATGGCCCTTCATGCTTTCCCTGGGGCGGGGGGAGCGGGAGCCCTTAGATTCTCCTCTTAGCATACTTCCTCCTTTCTGAACAACCTGGACACAATATCAGGACCACTGTCTATCTTCTGCAGGCTCCATTCTGTCCACGGCTGCTCAAGCACAGATATGCTCAACAAACATTACATGAAAATAAGGTATGTGGCCCAGGGCTAGGTGTTGATGTAATTTCTATGTATGGAAGCGCATATTGAGTAAGAGTAAGACCCTTCAGGATTACTCAGCCCCTTTTAAGAACAGTGAAGATCACTCCTGTCCCCGCCATGCCAGGGACCAGGCAGAGTCTCTCCTGGTTTTGTGAAGCTTGGGGACACATGCTGGCTCGATCCTTTAAGGAACATGTATACTCCCTGTATATGAAGGAGCCCTTCGGTCACGTGGCTAGAAACTAGCAGAACCTGAGTGGAAACAGAGGTGAGTGGTTCCAACCTTCCTGCTTCTTTAATCAGTCCAGCTTTCTTTTAAAATTGGCAAAAGCAATCAGCACACCAAAGTCATTGTCACGCATTATTTAAGACCAGCTCTTGCCAACAGCAAGGTCTCTGGCCTCTCCTGTCATTCTGCTCTGCTACTCTGGCCCAGTGCCTTGCACAAACGATCAGTGTCAGTAAGGATATGATAGCTCAGAAGACAGAGAGGGGTAGGAGACGGATAGACTAAGGGTTTTGGTTCTATGGGGTGCTTGAGCCTGGGTTGATAAAGCCCTGCTAGGAGCTGGTATCCTGCAGGGGCTAAAAGGGGTTGGGAGGCAGAAAGGAAGGGATAGAGACAAAATTTTCTGCTACTGATTGAACATGTCCCCCGGGGAGTTATAAAGTCAGAGAGTGAGCAACTGTGTAGTTTTCTTTTCCTTTTCCCTTCCCCCTCCCTTTTCCTCGTTTTCTTCTGCGAATGCAAATCAATAGACATGTATTCACGGTCCAACCAGACAGGCAAGGAGAGAAGAGTAGCCTTTTCATTCCAGAAGGCGGAGAAGGGTAGAGAGAGTCTGCCCCACTCATAGAGGGGAGGAGCACAGGAACTGTGAGTGCAGTTTAAGAGGTTGAGGAGTGGACGGAGCAAAGCAATCCGGAAGCTGCAGTGGTGGGAGTCTGCTTAGGCTCTGGCCATGCCTGTCCTCTTACTGCAGGCTGTGTGTGCTCCTTCATCTTCCTCCTCTTCACTACGGAAAATGGGGACTGGCCGTCTCTCTGCCAGATAAAATATTTCAAGCTCTCTTAAGAACTGTTGACAGTGGGTATTCACATGAAGATGAAAATATGATGTGATTTTCTTCAATATCATTGTCCCTTAGTTGGGCTTGGTTCTAGGACCAAGTGCATATTAAGGTCCGAGATGCTCAAGTTCCTTATAGATAATGACAGAGCGTTTGCATAAGTTATCTCCCTCCCCCTACCTTTTTCCTTCCTTCCCTCCCTCCTCCTAACTCCCATAAATTTCAAATGATCTCTGGATTACTTAAAACACTTAATACAATTTAAATGTTATGCAAATAGTTGCTATGATATGCTGCTTAAGGAATAAAGGGAAGTAAAAAATGCATGTATTCATATAGTCATAGGGTTTTTGTTGTTTGTTTTTTTCCACTAAAGTTTTTATTCTGTGGAAATCAATGAAACCTTGGATCTGGAGAGCTGGCTATATACTGCACTAAATTTGTATCAGGCATATATGTGAACGGTTGTATGACATTATAATGTTTGCCAGAGCAAATCTGTCCAGTTTCTGGACAGTCCATAGGATACTGCTAATGTGGTCAGTAACCTTTGTAGCATTTATCAAACGGAACACTCATGTTAGGATGATGAACAGAAGAGGCCAAAGTGGTGGAATTCAGGTTTTAGTCCTGACTTTAATCTTTGATTTGTTGGCCTTTGGAGAGTACTTTTCCTCTTGAATGTTCTCTTTGCTTTGCCATTTGGGGAGTGGAGTGAATTAGCCCTTCCTCTGTATTCCTTCATGTTGTTGAAGCAAATAGAGGTGACACTTGCCATGAACATCTTTGCCTCACACCTCAGCAGCCATAGCTTGTGTGCTGATCATGCCTGTCTCTGTGATTATGATGCCTGGTGATCCAGGCATTTACAAGATTACAAGTGTCTGCCATCTGCTCTGGTTAATGTTAACGAGGAATGTGACTAATATGCACTTAACATAGAGGCCTGACCTCTAGTGTCTTGAGAAACCTCTTAAAAAATGATAGTAAAGGGTTTGAAAGACATGAACTTCAAGGGTTTGAAGTCTATTTAGAGGAAACAAAAGTGGATATGAGATGGGACTATCCATGGGAAAGGCACAAGAATGAGTGACAGTTTACTGAAGATAGCTGTGGCTTAAGTGTCTGCAGAAGGACACAGCAGTCAGAGCTAAGTAGATCTATTTCCACAATAGGCAGATACCATAGGGTGGGCTCAGGACAGGGTATTGTGGAGAATAGAACTCAGGAGTGCTGGAAGTGATGGATTGGTGGAAATTCTCTGTCAGACATTTCTGACCCTATAATCCTCTGATTCTGCCACTTTAGCATGAAGGAGAGATTCAGTGTTTGAAGGAATCGGAGAGCGTTCTTCAGGATCCATCACAGGAGAGAGTTGAAGCACTGATTAAAAACAGAGGGGTGGACAGTTTCCATGCCAGAGGTGATGCTGGCTGGGCCTTTCTCCAAAACAGAGGTAGCCAAGATCGGAGCCTTCTGGCAAGAGAAGGAAGTGCTCCTGCCTGGAGAAACTTGCCTGGCTCAAGATAAAACGACCTCTAGCAATAGACCTTGGTCATTCAGGAAAAGAGCCAAAGGACAGCTCCTTGCCTGCTCATCTTTTGGTGGCTGAGCAGTTGATGGGCTTTATGGAAGAACAGAGATTCCAGTCAGCCTTTTGCGGCTTTCTTGAAATATAACCGGAAGGCCAAAGATCGCGAGAGAGTTGAGGCGGCCATCCTGCATAAAACACAAAGACTAACACAGAGGAGCTGAAAAAGGGAGCCCAAGAGGCGGAGATTGCGCTGGCAGGCAAGGGAAACTTAGAAAGCCTAATTAACATCTTTAGAAAGATAGGAGAAGATACTGTAGCCAGGAACAAGAATAGGGTACTATAAAATCCAGGCAACAGGGAAGACTGTTTGAAATTAATAATTTGAAAGTATAATTTTTAAGTCAGTAAAAAAAATGTAAGGCAAAGAAATCTTGATGGAAAGGAAAGAAGAAAATATATGAAAGCCAAACCACGTGGCTGCCTCCATTTTAACAGGAATTCCACAAAAACAAGTAAATAAAGAGAGGAGAAAACTTCAAAGACAATACAAAAATTAAATAAAATTATTTAGAGTCGAAGAACATGAATTTTGTATATGGAAAAGTTGATTGAGAACTCAGTGGCAGAACATTTGCCTCGTGTGTGAGACACCTTGACACAGTGCATATTACCTGACTATCAGGCACACTGGCATGTGGCTTTCGCTGGAGTTGTTAGCTTCCATGCATCTCTTTACAAGTATTTCAAAGGGAAAGCAAAATGATTGGTTAGGAGGATAATAGTTAACACTCATAACACTGCCAATCAAAGATGAACTCATTCAAACTTCATGACAGATTTATGTTGGATTAATGGGGGAGGAGAGCAGTGGGCCTGGTGATGGGCTCAGCAGGAGCTAACTCAACATCTTCTGTGTTAGCAAGCCAGCAGATCCTCTTAACATCATTACATTAAGCAATAGGCGAGAAGCTAAGTATGGTGGTGCAGAGTGGAATATGCCTGCCTTGAAAAGAAATAAGGAAACCATGCCCAGGGGAAGACACATAGCAGCTAAAAGAGATGGGTCTGCTGGCTTCTGTCTGAGATAGGGTTTTCCTTCAGCCTGAGTGGTAAGCACTGGTAACCAGGGAAAACAAGAAGAAATTATTTTGATTAAAGTACTTTTTTTTAATTTAAAAAAATATATGGTGCTGACATCATGCCATGGTTTCATGTATTAAAGAGCCCAGGATTCACATGGTAAGTATTTGGTCTTTGGAGTCAGACAGCACTGAATTATCTCAGCTACATTGGTGACCTTGGGGATATCATACCTTGTAAAGCCATAAAGTGTGTGTTATAATACTCATGTGGTGGGAAGGGAGAGTAGACACAGTACACGTTGATGATGATCGGGCACACTGGCATGTAAAGGGTATTTCAGACATGACAGTCATTGTTAAGATTATCTTGGCTGACAAGCATGGTATTTCCTGAAGACATTAACAAGTTTGGGAAGCACCATATCGAGATTAAGACCTGATTCTCTAAGACACCTATTGTAAGCAAGCCCCAGGAACAGTGGTACTGTTCCAGTCCTACAGTAGTCAGTAAATCAGTTGTTGTTCCTGTGAATGAAGTTGGACCTTTGTGGTTTACAAGAGCTAATGTGCATCCTGGAGCCTTTAAGATGTTCTCTGGGAATCGCTTGCAGTCTGGGAGACTCCAGTGCATTTTGGAATAGGTAGAGCTGAGATGACAGAGTCAGCTTTTAATTGTCAGTGTTATTTCATCCTCTTTTTACTTCCTTCGAGCAAAAGTAAAATAAAACCCCAAGCATTACTATATCTGCAACCTATCCTTAGCGTGTATCATGTTCCATGTGTACCCACCCATCTATTGCTTAACACTGCCTGCAGCAGAGCTGATCTCAACAAAGAGGCTGCCTGAAACTGGACTGCACTGAGAGCTTTGGTCTTATCCCAGTTGAGTCCTTGCTTTCGGGAGTTTCGACAAGCTGTGGACACTTTTAACTAGCTGGACCCCCATGGCAACGTCTCTCCGGATCCCAGGGAAATTACTTCAGTTTCTATCACTGGCCACACTTCCTTCTCCCTAGTGGAACTGCCTCTTGTATTTCTAGGAGCCAGTGTTTTTACAAGCACTTGTCATAAATGTAATCAATGGTATAATTGGTGGTTTGACATTTTGTCTTTTATACTGCTGTGTGGATGGATTTTGGATAGACGAGAAGAGTCTCAGAAATGGATTCTATTTCTTGCACATTGCACATATACCCAGGCCATAGTAGGCTTCTAGTAAATGTTTCATCAATGAATGGGTAAATGGTTGCACAAAGCACCAAAAGACAGTTTTTTCATTAATGTTGGGTTTGTGTGTGTGTGTGTGTGTGTGTGTGTGTGTGTGTGTGTAAAAATATGCTGGGCTAAGTGGTTCACATTTACTCTAGCATGTATATGCTGAAAGAGGAGCATCCACAGTCTAAGGCCAGACTGGGCTAGAGAGTAAGTTAAAGGCAAGGCTGGGATTTATAATAAGAAGACGTTCTTTCAACAAACTCCCCACCTAAGATGACAAAAAAGGAAAAAAAACCAACGATCAAAGGAGGCTATGCATCCTTGCCCAAGTTTGGTGAGTTTGAAAGAAGGTAGATCAAATCAAGAACTTCATTAGTGGAAGGGTGAAGACCCCACCCCCACACACTTGCCTTTCTTATGCTTCTCTTAGGATCCAGCGTTGCACACGAACACGGCTACATGACCACTTCACTGGCTCAAAGGGCACAAGCCTCCAGGTGTGACTCTTGTCCTCTCATTCCCGATTGGTTTGCCGTTATACTTTGTTGCTATTTAAATACAGTTCTGATGATTCTATTTGCTTTGGAAGAAGAAGAAAAAAAAAACCATGGAAGGTATAAAATTGGTTATTATTTATTCCAGAGAAGAGAACACTTCCTCTAGTAAATATGCACTGAAGCATTTTTATTTTTATTTGTATTTTTTTTTTAAAGAATGCTTAAATGGACCCAGTAGACCGTAACATCTCTTTTTAGAGTTGGTGCCACCTATTGATTAAATATGCATTTATACATTTCCACTTTTTTAAAAGATAAGAGACATATGTTTTAGTCATATAATAGACCTAGAAGAATCGATCAGTAAAAATGCATATTTATGTGGTCTTTACAAAAGACTTTGTCAAGCACACAAATTTAGAAAAAAATAACATGAATTATTTCCTGATCTTCACTAATGTTTGTTAAGTGTGAATTTAATTAAGAAGTGTCTCGTGCAGATGAGGAAAGAGATTGTTGAAATAAGGAGATGCTTGCATTTCATTTTAGTTTTGTGGTGCTGAGGATTGAACTCAGAGTCTTGTCCATACTAGGTAAAAACTCTACCACCAAGCCATATGCCCTAAATGGATGCTTTTAAAAACAAAAATGTCCTGCCAAGGTATGGTGACCATGAGCTAGGTAACATAATGAATCCCAGAGCAGTCTGGGCTACAGAGTGAGACACTGTTGCAAAAAAATTTTATATATATATATGTGTGTGTGTATGTATATATATGCATTTATATATCACTTATCATATACATATATCTCATATATATGAATTAATTTTTATCATATATATATATATATATATATATATATATATATATATATATATAATCAATTTTTTTTTAAAGATAAGGTCACATCGCTAGTGATGAAACTGCCAGAATACAAGCTCAGGTTTTTTTGTTTCCAAAGTGAATTTCTTCCCCAACAGAAGTTATTGTGTTACAGACATTGTGATTTCATTGAATATACTGAACAGGAAATAATGAAAGAACTAATCCTCGAAGTGGAGTTGGGACTTTCTGCCATCTCTTCTGTTGCCTCTTCTGTGGAACTGAGGCTTAGTGAGAACTGAGAGATGGCAGCATGGTTTGTCTGGATTGTGCTTAACCCCATTAGAAGTTACTAGATGCTTGTTCCTGGTCTCTGCTAGCTCACTGTCTGGTAGTGTGTTGCTGTAGATTGCCTCTTTAATTTCTCACCTACATCCATGTGTTGAAAGCATAGTCCTCAGTGCTTGTTGTTGGAAAGCAGTAGAACTTTAGTGGGGAGACCTAATGGAGGTCATCCATCACTGGAATATACTCTCGAAGGGAACAGTGGACCTCTAGCTCCTTCCCCTTCATGTTTTTCAATTCTTTGGCATGAGCAGGGGTGATTATACTCTATCACAGTTGCTACATTTTTTTGCCCCTTTAAGCATCAGATCTAAAAGATTTGTATGTACTCAGTCATGGCTACAGTGTGCAAAGATGTAAGCCAGTATACCCCTTATTAAATTCATCTCAAGAGTTTTTTACAGGGTTGGATGGCACAGCCTGTGCTCCAGCTGCTTTTTGTAAGGGAGCTGTCCTAATGTGTTTATGGAGAAGGTGTTGTTGCAGTCCCTGTGGAAGACAAGGAGGGACTGTGCCCAGTGCTACCCAGAGTCCTCAGGTACTCAGAGCACAGTTGATGCTACAGAGACTGTTGACCACTGGAATTAGCCAATGCTGCTCTGGAGCTCAGTGTTCCTTAAGCACTCAAGCCTCTTCTCTTTTCTCAGGGACTCTTTTCAGTCATTGGCTATTGTAAGAGGTGAAGGCTGGCTGGCCCTCAGCTCCAGGTGAGCAGCCTGCAACTTTGAGGATGCTATTTAAACCTTTTGAGCTCTCCCATCTACGTTATAAGGATAGTACACCTCCATCACTATTCGTTGAAAAGCCAAGTGGTGTGTAAGGCCAATAACAGAGCTCTTTGTATGAAGACGATCAATACTATGATAATGCCCAATGTTACAATTTCTTTATATAGAAGAAACAGAAGAATATGGGCTTGCATTTGGGCTGTATCACTCACTAGCTGTGGCCCTGGATATGTTACTTAACCTCGCTAAATCTCAGTTGCTTCCTCTCTTAATTCAGGTAAGGATTGAATATGATTCCATATCGGAAGTCCTTAGCCAACAAGGAGTTAATGAGTTGCCCAAAACAGACTAATCCTTCAGCACCACATTTTAGACTAGTCTTTCCTCTTCTGCCACCAGTCTATCACCAGACTTCATCTGTGTCTGCTAAGATGAAAACAGTTCACATGTTCTCTAGAATAGTTCCATAAATGAATGACTGTCCCTTGTTCATGTTCATAGTCTTTCTTTTCTCGAATGGAAATGAACTCTTTTGCAGCATGATAGGAAATCCCTAAATTACAGAACTTTCTCAGTGTCTCTCCTGAACTATCCCTGCACTGCTCTTGGTTTTCCAAAAGGCTTCTTGTTTGTGTCTGCCAGTCCCCCTCCTTGTTCTGTCTGTCCATTTCCTTTCTGTAGCCTGTCTGACCCCTTGCTGCCTTTCAAGTCTGTTTGTGCATCAGAGGACTCCACTAGCAATACTCCTCCAGAGCTTCAGTCTGGTACTGTCCTTGTTCAGAGCATCCACACAGACAGCTCTGCTTATGCACGGCATGCTTTCCAACTGCTGGTTGGGTAGAAAGCAACATTACTATATAAGGTATATGCATTCTGTTGTTTTCTCTATACATTCACTAATATCCTATTCCTTCTTTTTTTTCTAGATGAATCTTCATATATATCAAATGGCTTTTTACAGATAAGAAGAAACAATGTTCTTCCTTGACCAAGCCTTGGAAAAGCACTTCATTTTAAGCAACAACTTGCTAAGTGCTGCTGCTATCAATTATTGTGTTTTTAAGAAGGGAAATGATCAATGTTCTACTTGTTCAAAGGCATCTTATTTCCTAGAAAGACTGATGTTCTGTTAGATGTAAGTGAGTTCTGTGCATCCTTCTTCTTCAACAAAACTGGTTTTATGATACTACAGACCTGGGTTGGAATCTGGACTCACTAGCCATGGAATGTTTCTCAAGTCACTGGTACTTGCTGAACTGAAATCTTAGGGGAATGATGTCTATGGGGCAGGACTCTGGTGGGGACAGTTGAAGTAACACCTGTACTTCCCTGTCCCATAGGAGGTGTTGGAAATACATCACAGAGACAATCAGGGAGGAAGGAAGAATGTCACCTGGAGAGTTACTCACACAGAAGTAGAACACATGCACAGAGCTGGGGAGGAATCCCAGGAGACATGGGTTTTTGGAGAATACCGGGTAACAGAGTTACTCTCTTTAGAACTATAATTTCCAGTGCTCTTCTCATTAAGTACAGGGAGCATGCCAGCAGTTTGCAACTCACATTCCAGGTAGGGCAGATAGGGTGTGTTTTGGCTGGGGTGCAGAATTATGGTTCCTATAAACTGTCATTGCACAGACTCAAACTGGACCATGGTGAAAGAGAGAGAGAGAGAGAGAGAGAGAGAGAGAGAGAGGGAGAGGGAGAGGGAGAGGGGAGAGGGAGAGGGAGAGGGAGAGGGAGAGGGAGAGGGAGAGGGAGAGGGAGAGGGAGAGGGAGAGGGAGAGGGAGAGGGAGAGGGAGGAGAGGGAAAGGGAGAGGGAGGAGAGAGAGGGAGAGAGAAAGAGAGAGAGAGAGAGAGAGAGAGAGAGAGAGAGAGAGAGAGAGAGAGAAGGCCAAAGTCAAAGCCACAGGTATCTCTGTGAACCTTCTCCTTCTGAGGACTTCTGCAAGTTTCTTCTTCCTTGCGACCTAATCTGGATGTCCCTAAATGGATCATGGCAATTGTTTGTTGTTGTTTTTTGTCTTGGTAGAATTCTCTAATGCTCCAATTGTGGGGGAGCTGGCCAATTCCCTGTATCTTTGATGAGAAAAAACCTGAACATGTCCATCTTCCTGCTGGGGAGCCAGGTTGCTTTCAAGTACTCTTGCTGGCGGGATGGGGAGGTGATGCATTTAAGCAGCCTCTGAGCGAAGCTCTGGCTGCATCCTGGGCTGGAGACCAGGAAGGAGGAGTGATAAGGCCTTGGCATGGGCTTTAGTCAATTTCTGCCAGGAAGCAGCCTTTTCCATTTCCTTGTGTCCTGAGACCCGCTGGGGTAAGATTTAGGGAAGGGCATTAGACCCCTCCCGCTGCCCACCCAGGAGCGGGTGTGCCCATGCGAGGCACACTGGCATACTCACACAGATCCCAGCAGCACTGCTGCGCGGTGAGGGGGTGCGCAAGGGACAGGCTTCAACTCCCCTTGGAGTGGAGCCTTCCCAACAGGAAAGTCTCTCGGTGTCGCTCAGAAGAGTGGAGCCAATGTGTGGCTTGGAGGTGGTCTGCTGTGCACCCAGCGAAGATTGGTGCTGATGATTCTTACCAGTTGTGTGTATGTGCAAAGGAAAAAAAAAATCAGAGACGCTGTCTGCCTGCTCCCATCTCGCACGCGCTCTCTCTCTTCTGCTCTCTCCCTCCCTTTGCAAACATTGGATTTAAACCTGCTCAGAATTCAGCACAGAGGAAGCAGCCTCGGTAGCAGCAGCAGCAGCAGTAGCAGCAGCAGCAGCAGCAGGAGCTTGCCGGGCCGCCGTGCACCACAGCCTCGAGATGTACCATCCCGCCTACTGGATCGTCTTCTCGGCCACCACTGCCCTGCTCTTCATCCCAGGTACCCAGCAAAGAAGGGTGTTTTCTCTCTGTGGGCGATGGTGCCACTGCTAGGGCAGAAGGGGAAGGGAAAAGAGGGAGAGGCAAGGAGGAAAAGAGGGAGTGCAAGAGGCATGGGAGTGAAGGTAGGCTTGCTGTGTGCACGCACACAAGCACAGACATACACACTCAGTGGCTAGCTGGCTCTCAGGCAGACAGATGCCCCTCAGCAAGCGATTTACTCCCTTCCGGGGAGCTGGGTTCGAAATCCACACCGTGCTGCAAGGCGCTGCTGGTTCCGTGGAAGGCACAGCTGGCATTGACCAGCTGTGGTCCCAGGGGTGAGAGAAGAGAGGCTCAAACTCCGGGGCGCAAAAGCCTTCTTCTTGCGCGCTGCTGTCGGGACCTGCAGCAGGAGC
The DNA here is from genome assembly GCF_011762505.2 of Arvicanthis niloticus. Lineage (NCBI taxonomy): Eukaryota > Metazoa > Chordata > Mammalia > Rodentia > Muridae > Arvicanthis > Arvicanthis niloticus. The sequence continues at coordinate 81,084,838 of NC_047665.1, read as the reverse complement.
TGGCATCCTGCTCGCTCAGTACTGGTCTCTGTTTTTCTGAATCCTTGTAGATCTCTGCGTCTCTGTTTCCCGTGCATTTTTATCTTTCCCCCTTCCTGTTTTTTTTCTCTCTTCCCAATGCTCTCTCCTCTCCTTTTTTCCTTCTTTCTGAATCCTCCCCTCTATTCCCACTCCAGATCTCCACCTCCCTGCTTGCCTTCTCATCCTTTTAATGAATTCTTCCTTACTGCATTTTTTTTTTTTTTTTTTTTTTTGGTCTTAACACAACCCTTCCACTACCTCTGGTCCTTTCTTTATCCTTCCACTAAATGGGCAGATTATGCCTTTGAAATGCACTTTCTCCTTCCTAATCTTCATATCATAGCAGAGACATGAATTTTCCCTAATAGATTTGATCTGGTCCAAGCTGGGTGAAGGTTGGGGAATCTAGTCCAGAGTCCAGGGTTGTGAGAGTCCCTACCTTGGGAAGAGATGTTAATGCAGTGCTCTTTCTCACGGCACTTACTTGTTTGGGCAAACCAAGTCTGCAGTGACCCAGGTAAGATGCTGCAACGCAATGCAACCTTCTCCAGTCAGCCTGCTAGACTCCTTGCAGATTCCCCACGTCTTAATAGGGTTGGTAATTGCATCGGAGCCCTCTGCAAGCAGAGGACGATGCCCGCAGGCATCTTTCACACAATGCTGAAGGGGTTGGGAAGGCTCCAACATTTTAGGCAGCATCAAAGGGTCTCTGGGTCTTCTACACTAAACCTCACCCTTTAGGGGCATTTCGCTGCCTCCCCCCCACACCCTCTCCTCTTGTTGTTGCAAATGGAGATAGATAGCATGTTTTCTGTTAAACATTAGTTTAAACCTAAATTCCCTAACATATGTACAGTCATGAATGCCAAAATTCTTAGCCCTCACATTCATAGGTAAAGCACAGTAATTCATTTTGTATTCAGAATCCCTTGGTCAGGTTTTCTCCCCTTTCTCCCCTTTCTTTTAAATGTAATTCTCCAAAGTACTTCTAGGCTACCAGAGAAAATTAGAAAAAAAAAATGGAACTTCATTGGGTGGAAAGAGAAAGAATTGATTTTTTTTTTAAAGAAAAGATATCCATTGTATAATGTTGTGTTACTTTATTAAGTACATTTAAATTAATTTGGAAATTTTGTGTCTCCCTCATTAAGTTCTGAATTGTAGTTTTCTGAGAAGAGATGATTTCTAAACCAAGTTCCCAGATGTCTTTTGGGACTGGCAAATTTAGAGTTGGGAGGGTATCCCTTTTCTTCTTCTAGGGTCTCCAGTATACCAGGGGGAGTGGGGAAAGCCACAGTGCTCAGTACCTGCTTGAGCCTGGTAGAGGGAGCCAGGTGGGTGCTTCTGGTCCTTTAAAAAAATGATAAACTTTCCTGAGAGTTCAGGAAGCTTATCATGGACTAACCGCTCCTCCCACTGTGGTTGGGTTAGTACCATCTTGAGGAATGGGTGGGGAGGATGGGTAAAGACATACTTCACAAGATCTCTGGATTCTCTATGGCTATCCTAAAGACAGACAGTGAGTAAGTCCAGCAGGCTGAGGCTGGACACAGTGCACCCCAATGAGCCAGGAACTGGCATGAAACTTTCCTCTAGGGATATCCTAGTACCCTAAAGCACTGTACTTGCAGGAGCAGCAAGTCCTGACTTACAGCAATAGACTACCTAAGACTTGAAAGGGGCCTCCACCGCAGTTTCCTGAACCCTGCCTGGGTGCCAGTGTAAGGGTGATAGGCCAGCTGCAGTTATTTGGGACAGCAAGATAAACAACTGACCAGGGTTGCCTTTACCCCAGTAGGCAGCCTCACTATCTACTCTGATAGATGCTCAGACCCGAGAGATCAGGAATAGGAAGGAAGAAAAGTTAGTGTTAGTGGAAAGAAGAGAAAGAAGGCACCCAAGGCCTCCAGCATGATCCGAACCTGGAATCCCGCTGCATCCAGAAGTCCTGTGGTTCTTCATTGCTCACGTCCTTTACTTACTTCAATGTCTTCAGACTTCTTTTTAATTCTTTTTCTTTTGTTTCAAATCCTGCCTTCCCTCCCAAGAGGTCAACACCAGCTTGTTAGCTGTTTACTCTCCCAGCAGGTAAAACCAGGCTAATGTGATCACAAAACCTTGACCTGGTTAGGCCTCTGTGCTATCTCAGTCTGTAGCTTTTCATTTCTTTGCAAAAAAAAAAATACCCCTTTTCAACTCAGAATCATTTTCAGGTTATGCTGTTGGTTGCCTGTTGCCTGGTACTTCCCAGAGGAGACTGATGTTCATAAATTGTTTTCCTAAGCAGAATTTCAAGGGTGGAAAGACCATTTGCAAGGGCAGACTATTGAGCTCACATCCAAGACAGACAGGGAAAGGGATGTGGTTGACAACGTGTTCATGCTAAGAAGCACAGTTCTGAGACCCTGGCATCCAAGAAGGGAATGATGAGGCCGAGTTGGTTGTCCAGGTAGAAGAGACATTGGGATCTTTGATAAGAGTATTTCTATGTGTGTGCATGTGTGTGTGCTTGTGTGTGTATATGTGTGTTCATTTTGTGTATGTGTGTATATGCACGTGCGCATGCATGCGTGCATGTGCACACGTACGCATGTATGTGCATGCAGTGCACTGGGAACCTAAGTCCTTGGTAGGCAATGATTTTCCACTGTGCCACTTCATCGGTCCCAGGAGTCTTTATGACCTTGAATCTGGCATTGATGGAAGATAAGTAGGATGGAGAGCCGGGAGTTAGACTGCTGGATATTTGCATTAGACCACCTGGGATAGCTCAGCTCAACATGTGAAGTCCGTCTTAGACAGGAATATGTATAAATGCTGAGTATTTAGGTTCCTCTGATGACTTCAAGACCAATTTATCTAGTTCAAAGTCACTGTCCATGAAATGCAGCCTTTGGGTGAAAACACATCTTCCTCCCACTTTTTTAGTGTCATAGCCACGAGACAGGTTGGGATAGTGGAAGCCTGATTTTCTACTATATGGACCTTTCCTCCAGTGTGTCCCCTTTACCCCTAGGTATTCAGGGGTCTTCTCTCCCATGTACTGAATAGAGAATTGCTATGAAGACTGAGCCAGAGTTTGTGACCTGTCACATCTTAAACAGATTTCCCATCATTGACTGTCAGAAAGACTTGGGCTTGGCTGGAAAATTCCCAGAGGCTTGAGATGTCCTCATCTTTTGCAGGTCTCTTTCTCCTTTGTATATTTTACTTCATGAAGGATCGTGGGTCTTTGGACTGAGACAAGGGCATGAACAATTTTTAGCCAATTTTGGTGATTTCTGTCCCTACTCCTTCCTAGTGTTGAGAAGCCTGAAAGGCTGTTTCCTTGTGTGAGAGGAGCCAAGCAGGAGATTGTAAGCCGCAGGGTCCACTGAGAGTTAGATCCAAGGTCTAGGCATCTGATTATTGAAAGGTTTCATTACTCATTTGCCAATACTTTCTTCCCAACCCAGCTTTCATGTGGCTCTCAATCCCTGTAAATGATTGGCATATTAATAAGGTCAGACCATGTCCTGTTGGCATTCAGCACTGGCCAGTGACAATAGCAGGCACTTAGAAGAAGACAGGCAATGCCTGGCGTTTTAGTTGCCTGGAGCTGGGCAGTGTGAGATCAATCAGTGATCCCAGATGGAATGAGATGCTTGCGTGTTGCTCCAGGCATGCTTGCCTCCTTATTTTCCTCATGTGGCACCCTCAGCCACAGCCCCAAAGCCTGGAACATTTAGGAGATGCCTTAGGTAGCCCAAACCTGCTTGTGTTTGTTGTCTGGCAATTCTAGTGCCGGGATCTCCTATGTCAGCCACTGGAAATAGCACCTATGCTCACAGATTCAGCCTGGCATCTGAGCTTCATGGGGCAGCATGTCAGTGGGCAGTTTCCCACTCAATGAATCTCCACACAAGCTTCTGTGCATGCTGAAAGCTGAGAAGTTTCAGAAGTTTACAGGCTTTGTTTCAGAGCCTTTTGGAATGTATTTAGTTTTTTTTTTCTCCAGGTCTCAATGTGCCAGTCTGTAAAAAACGTTTCAATTCTGTATGCCTCCTGCATCCTATTGGACAGGAAAAACAAAAATCTAGGCTAGATGTTAAGAAGGGACAGCTTAAGAGTTGTTATCATAATAGAACACATCCCAGTCTCTATCAGCATAGCAAAGAGAGAAGGATGCTCATGTGTAGGTGACTAGAAAATATGGCTCTCACTGTTGAAGAAGGCGCAAGAAAAGATGGAACTGTACTGACTTGCCTGTCTTTGCCATGCTGATAAAAGCTAGCTGAATACAATACATGAATTCCTTTATTCAACGAGACTTTATATATGTTCAGATGAATTAAGACATCTCCCAGCTTCAAAACCAAAGTACACCAAACTAGAAAACTCTTTCCCTTTTCCCTTCTTTTTGACTCCACTGAAGACATATACTGACTTGGACTTTGATTTTTCTAACGTGTAAAGCTAGTGGTGAGCGTGTGTCTTCTTTGCTTTCCTAAGGGGCTGCTTGGTAATGTTTTCAGTGAGGTGCAGGGTATGTAGACTTATTCAGCAGCTTTGAACAGGTGGCGATTTCGGTAGCACAATCTCATAGCTTCATGTTTGCATGACTTTTCAGCCTGTGGACTAGGCTTTCCTCACCTTGGCTCCCTGGCTTGAAGCCCATCAGCCTTCTACCCTGTCTGCTTATGGAGGGTTGCCATCTGTCTGCAGCTGCCTGCAGCTGGAGGAAGAGGGCAGATGGAAGCAGACCCACTCTTCCTGTCACAGAACTCAAGTGTCAGTCCACAGATGGCCTGTGGCTGCCGACACGTCAAGCTGTCAGGGATGGTGGATACTGGCACCTTTGGATATTGGTGGAACCTTCTAGACATGGAGGCTGAGCAGGGCTGGTGTCACCTTGGGGTGGCTCTGTTCTGCTGTCCCACTCCTGACGATGATCTCTGTGTAGCTCTAGGTCCTGAGGTCATCTGTTCTTTCCATTTATACTATAGCCAGGAGCTGAAGACTTAGAATGTGCTACTGATTTCTCAAGCCTTAGTTGCCTGTGCCTTGACACAGGTGGCATGATATGATAGGAACAGGTATAGTTACAGTAGCTGGATTTTGATCATTCATTCAGAAGCACATAAAGGCAACTGAGAGGATGGAGCAGAAAAAAATTCTAACCCAGAGGTGAACACGAAGACAAACATATTTGTGATTACTTTTCTGTAGGTGTGTGTGCAAGCATGCACGGTGCTGTTGGAGTTTCATCATTCTCTGGCAGTCACAGAGTCACTCCTTCTGATGAATGTACACACACACACACACACACACACACACACACACACACACGTATTCTCATGTGTTCATACACACACTCACACAGAGCCTCAGTTTAGCTACTCTTAAAGTCTCAGCCACAGCTCCTTACAAAAAGCAAGCCCATCTTCCTCTTGCCTCATGGCTTTGCCCCTCTAAGAGAACAGCAACTGGAGCCTTCAGCCTCAGTGCCCTTCCTGTTGGTACATGGCAGGAGTCTGTGACACACATGGCCATTCATGTGTGACAGTTTGCTTGGCAACGTAGAAACTCCCTCTACAGCTATCCACTCTCTTTTGTACCCCCAAACCGGTAGGCACCAGAGGCCAAACTTCCACTTATCTCTCAAGATCCCCTCCTATCCAGAACTCTTGGTGCCTAGAGGCTGAGACTCCCCTGCAGCCACTAAACTAACTTAATTAAATGTTTGCAGAATGCTTTGAGACACCTCTGGGCAACGTGCTCGGTAAGTGCAAAGCATTATCATTATGAGGCAGCACACTGCCTTTAACAAGCAGGGACACTGTGCAGAGAGACCCCTGGAAAGGCCAAGATGAATCGATGCATCAGGACACAGGCCATTGATTGGAATAGCTGCTTGCATGTTCCTGGGAAATGATAAGTGACATCTGAATTGAGCACTGATGTCCAAGGTCTAGAAAAACCAGAATATTGGTCATTCCAAGGGACAGAGACTCTGAAATGATCCAAGTGGTTATTCTAGAACTCTTTGTGTGTGTGTGTGTGTGTGTGTGTGTGTGTGTGTGTGTTTCTTGCAAATTTATAACGCTGTTCTACTGCCCATGGGAGTTTGTTGCTGAACTCAGTAAGGAGAACGATTGTCACATGCTTTATGACTTGCCTTAGAAATTTATATTTACTCCTATTTGTTGATTAACAAAGGAATATGGGATATTACCAGATTGTGTGGACTTCCAGTTGTGTGGAGTTCACAAAATCAAAACCAAACTCCTCAAAATTGGACAAAGTCCACAAGGCCATGATCTGTGCAGAGCTCCCACTTCTTGGCACTTCATTTCACCTTCCACACCCTCTTGTTTCCTCTCCAGCCTTTGGTTTTGGTCACTCTGGTCAATCTGAATCCCTCATAAAAGGCTCCCGTACCCTTCCTCAAAGGCTTTTTACTCAAGCATAAAAATTCTGATCTTCATATATATGTGTGTGTGTGTGTGTGTGTGTGTGTGTGTGTGTGTGTGTGTGTATATATATATATATATATATATATATATATATATATATGTATTTTTTTCATGAAACAGTGTTTTTCTTCTTTCAGAGTTTGGCAAAGGTATTACTTTCTCAAAAGAACCTTCTTGATGCTTTAAGGTAGAGTAGGCCTTGTATATTATACAAGTTCTTAGTGCTAGACTTTTTTCCAACACCGTGAGTTTATGTATTGATTTTAAGCCTCTTTTTCTTCCACTTACTGTGGTCCCTAAAGCTACACCAGTCTCCTCTCCAGCACATCCTCATTCCCTAACACAGTGAACGAGGGTATGGGTACACAGTGTTTGTTGAGTGAGTGAATGAGTGGGTGAAGAAATGGATTGTGAATGAGACTGCAGCCAAATTCATACCAATATTAGATGTTGGATTACTCTGCATATTGTTTTGATCATGCCCTCTGGATTCTCAAAAATATCTTGGGTCCTGGGTTGTACTGGCCAACAGCTCATTCATTTGTAGAGTGGGCATGAGGGTTGGAAACAGCTTTGCTAGTGGGAAATGGAAATGTCTAGAAAATGCTTAGATATGAGTGTTCATTCAAGGGTTTATGAACACTAGTCAACACTAGCTGTGACCTACCAACCAGACAAAATCACAGCTCAGTGCTGGAACTGCAGAGCTGTGAAAGTGACAACAGACACACCTGTACAGTGGGAATTCTGAAATGTTGGTTTCTTTAAAAGACACAGCAGTAGTTTTAGAATATATTTTTGTTTTAAGCCCAGCCATAGGGATATGGGGTTCCTCCATATTAGCTGACCATGGTTTGCCTCCTGCTTTAGCAGAAGCAGGGCTTTGCCAGCTCCAGATAGTGTCTGCAACTTTGTGATGTTTGGGATTCTGGAAATTTCTCTGAGGGTATACAAATGCTAGGGCCCTGAGAGGCAGGGTTGATGGTTGGTGGTTGTTCAGGGAAGTTGATTGTAGTTTGTTAATAGTTATGCTCAAAGAAGAAACAAGAAAGATATGAGTCAAGGATTTCTCTCTTTTTCTGTCCCTTCTTTCTCTCTTATCTACTGATAGGGGTGAAACCAGCAGTGGGATGAAGGGTGGGAAAAGGAAGGAAGAACCCACAAAGTAGCTAAAACAGGCTACACGCCTGAGAGTATGAGGCATTCTGTAAACATGGATGTGGCCCTAAACTCGCTGTTGGCCTAATACAAACTGAAATGACTCAGCACATTTAATCAGGCTGTCTGTTAGAGGAACCTCAGTTATTCTAGTTACTTAAAGTTTACAGCAGTGTCCCTGTGCCAATAACTGAGAATTGTATGTAGTAATACAAAAAAGGGATTTTGTTATTTACAAGAAGTGAAATGTTTCACTATGGCTAGGAAAATGCAGATGACATGGGGGGTGGGAGTTTAACATGACCAAGGGACACAAACATGTTGTCATTCCTATGGGAAAGGTAAAACTGGGCTCAGTAAGACAGAAGAGTTATAAGGTTATATTGTTTTTATACCTAGTCAGTTTCACAGTATAGTCTGTTCACCAGTGCTGTTACATCATGATTTCTGTGCTCTGAATCACAGAGGTCTTGCCTCATTAATCTATGAATGCTTCACAGTGCTAAGCATATTTATTTCTCAGATATGTTGTTTACTGAGTGATTACTTTTGGACAAATGTTTAAACTAAAATAGTTATAGTTGGTCTGGATTTGTGGCTAAGTGGCCACTGTGCTTGGCCAGAGTACACAGAGCAAGCGATACACATGCATCAAGCCAAGACCTATATGATTGGGAAATCACAACTCAGAGAACGATAAGGCTAGGGATAGCTTCCATGATTGCCCGTAAGGAGGGCTGATCTTGCTACAAAGCTCTGTGACAGTGACAACCTAGTAAAGTCCTGAAAAGAAGGGAAGTAGAGATGTTCTGAGACTTAGAGAAGGGAAGGGACCACGTGTTGGTTTGAATGAGAATAGCCCCCATCAACTCATATTTGAATGTTTGAATCCCAACTGATAGACGACTTAAGAAGGATTGAGAATTGTAGCCTCATGAGGGGAGGCGTGTCACTGGGGTGGGCTTAAAGGTTTCAGAAGCTGATGCCAGGTCTAGTCTTGTTCTCTTTCTGCTGTGCAGGGTAGGTCAGATGTTAGCTTTCAGCTATTGCTCCAGTGCCTGCCTGTCTGCCTGCCTACTGCTTGCCTGCCTGTCTGCCTGCCATGGTTCCTGCCATGATGTTCATGGACTAACCATGGGAAACTGCAAGCAAGCCCCAGTTAAATACTTTATCCTATATGTTGCCTTAGTCACAGTGTCTTTTCATAGCAATATAACATTGATAACTAAGACAAGGGGTATATCCAGGACACACAGTGTGCCTGTGAGGTCCAGGCTCTGATACCAGGAGAGGAGGATGGCCAAAGGGGGACCAAGAAGTTGAAGATATTTTGAGTTGAGGCAAGAAAAGACATACTTTATTCATCAGAGCACAGACCATGAGGCAGGCATACACTGTCACACAAGGGCTATACACAGGCTGGCATAGGTACAGACAGACTGGCGCATTGGGTGCAAGGAAATAGACATTCAGATCCACACAGAAAGGCCGGTGAAGACAGAGGCAAAGGGCAAGCTTAAAGAGTCTGACTTGAGAGCCATACTTATGTAAAACCCACAAAAAGGTGGCACCCAGCCAGAAATGGTTATGTAACAGATTACACCACTGTTTACTTTTGGATTCTCTGGACAACCAATGTCAACCATTTTGTTGCTAACACATAGACTCCCCGTTGTCCAAGCTTAGATATCTCAGCCAATGCTGGATATTTCTACCAGTACCATTTTTTTTCTAAACATAAACTGGCCTGTATAGTCTTCTGTTCCCTACAGGACCTCAGCAGGAAACCTCAGGGCTCATTCTGCTACTGAGTAGAGCAGAGAGAAGAAAGTGTGGCCCAATGTCAAGCTTCCAGCCTGTCCTGCAAGGGTCAGAAAATAAGCATAGTTTCTGAGGGTCATTTCAGTTGTAATTCTAGAGGTGATGGTTCATGATTGATATAACTCATGTAATGGGGTTATGGACCCTGGTTTATATCCTTGAGTTCCTATTCTTGTTGCAGCTTGCAGAATGGATTATGGATGAACATGGCAGTTGGGAGGCAGGCCGCTGACACATCTCAGATGGAAGTAGCCATGACTTAGACCTCTGGGAGAGATGATTAGAAAAGAGAGGCATGAATGAACTTGCCAGTCTTTAAAGGAATATTGTGAGTGAGTTACAGAGACCATGGAGTCTGATTCTGACAGCAGACACATAACAGGACAGCCCTTGTGACCTGCAAGTCCCACTGTTAGTGGCCTGCCAAAAGCCCTCTTTCAGATAATGTATAGTCTTGCTATAGAACAGAAATGGGTGGCTTTTAGAATTCTACCCTTCCTGGAAGCCAAAAGTCCAGTGTGTCACTAACTTCTGAATATATTTAAGAGATGACAGAGTTCTAGTTGTCTTATCTGCTGTATTCTACTTTAGCTTTCCCCCTCGAAGGATCCAGGCTGTGATTAGAGGAGCTTTGATTGGATCCTTGAGTGACTATGGACACTCTAATTGAACCATATGACATCATTGTGATGACATCAGAGTATTTGTAACCTCCCACTAGGCAACCCATACCAGAGACATTCTGAGCAGAGCTTTGTATCCAGAGCTTCCTGAAAACATGTTTAGGTCCTTGGAAAGGGACCTTGGACACTGTCTAGTCTGTTCCCTCATTGAGGTGAAGGGGGACTGAGACTCTTCTGTAAGGTCACATAGTCAGAGGCTCCCCTGGAAGACAGGTGTTATACTCTACCTGGAGTCATTTCTCTCTGATAGTGAGGAGGGAAGCTAAGATTTACCTCTTACATGGATATTGTATTGAAAGATGGTTCCTTAACTTTGGCTACTATTCTGTTCCATGCTGTTTATTCACTTTAGCTTTTCATTTCCTAAAGTGTTTGTTCACCTTAGTGCATAGAAGAAACGATGTAAGACAAGGTAAGTCAATGGGAGAAACCTAGGGTCTGGGGGCAAGAAGCAAAACAGAAGCCTGGTCCCTTGTAGAATGATGACCCTTGCAACTAAACTGGGAGACTTCTAGAAATACATGGTTCCTTGGTATAAAGAAGGCTATGCTTAGGGCAGAATAATGAAAAAGTGTCAGATTTGTGTCAAGCTGATGGGATTCACATCAACCTGTTTGGTCTTCACACTATGACAGGTGCTGGCTTTTATGATCACTGCCAGCAAAACACAACTCTTTTAAAAATAAGTGTTTGGCCTCAAAACTGTACTAAACCAAGAGAAAACCCGTACTGAGAATCTTGTAACCTCTATGGTAATGACTCATGGAAGACTTACATGCACACATCATATGCACATGTATCATACCAGTTCTATAATTAAACAAGCAAAATGGTCAGTCTGCTTCCCTCTCAATACCTCTGCTTCAAATCAGCAAAGTGAAAATAGGCGCATGGTAGTGGCAAGGAGTTGTAGATAAATTCAGAATGAGAAACAAGAATTCAAATTCAGAAGCATGCCAGAAAGGATCAGATGGTAGAATGAGACATAGTAGTGGTAAGGCAAAACACCTAGGGGCATTCCCATTTCTACAATGACAGGCTTAAGGAAGCCTGAGGCTACCCTGAACAAGCCAACTTGGTTCTTCTGAATAGCCCAGTGCCAAGGGATTTCCTGTATTCTTCAATGAGAGGAGAGGAATGCTGGAAGAGAAAACATGGCAGATGGAAATAGCCCATTAGCTTGCAGGCTCCAAGAGAAAGTGGGGTTTTCCTTAGGAGTCCCCTGGCTTTATCCCATGGAGAGGATGGTTCCCAGTCTTACTTGGCACTGGGATGGTTGCCTCTTTGGGTGAAGTCCAGATGGGAAGGGATGATGAAAACTACTATTGAGTTATTGAGATTCTGCACCCATCTTTTTTTGATTGAACTGTGGAATCTTAGAAGACCATGGGCACTACCAACTGATGGCAGCTTAAACTCATGATATCTGAAGGATGTGGCCATTGCTTGTGGTGACCCAGACAACTGTTTGTTTCCTGCTTTCACTTAAATAATCTTTATTTAAAGCAGACAATTAGATAGTCTGTGGCTATCTCATGAGAATACTGATGTATTCATGAGAATACTGATGCTGAGTCCTGCCATAGCCTTTGGGTTTATTACTACTCCTTTTTATATAAAGCCAGTGACCTTAGGCAAGTGCTTTAACTTCTCCAAGATGCTGCTCCTCTGCATAAAATAATGGAGTGATCTCAATGGTACCCAGAAAAAAACCCCAGCCCTCTGAAGTTACTGGTGGCCGGGTCTTACTTATCTTGGATAGGTTAATTCCCTAGATTGATTAGGAATCTTCTCTTTCCATGATTTTCTCTGGCTGTGTTGAGTATGATTGGAACCCTCAGGGTGGCACACAATTTGGTTCTGGAGCAGGCAGCATGGAGGAGGAGCTCGTGGTGTCTTTTTTGCTGGCTTGAAATGGGTTCAGTTTGTTTCTGTTCCCATGGAGACCACTGTAAAGTAGTTTCTGTTTTCTCAGCTGAATTACCTGGACCTTGCCAGAGAAGAGGGACTTTAACATTTGTCTTGTGATGGGAGAAGCCTGGCATGAGTAGGAAAGGAGTCTGACTTACAGCCTAATGTCAAGCTAGACCTGCCCAGTGACTGTCTAAGGTTTAGGCCCTGCTCACTGTCCTCACCAAAAGCCTAATTCCAAGGAAGAATCTGTGGAGATAGAGGAGTCTTTTGGGAAGCTTGAAACATTCTAGCTGTTCTGCACATATGCAGATTCATTCCACCTCATGCAGGCTGATTGGCAAATCCTAGAGATTGGATCCTTCTCTGTTGAAGCCCACAGGAAACCATATAGCATCTCAGGGCCTTATGACCTCTTCTATCCCATCAATAACTTGAGTCCATAATGAGAACCATACATGTAAAGAACAGAAATGGGGTAGTTTGTGCTGTGCCTTGCACCCTGCACTAAATCCAACACTGGATTAGTAATCTTGGCTGGTCCACAGTTCTGGAAACAGCCCTGGCATACTGCACTGAGTGATTCTCTGTATGTCACAGCACTGTCAGATGGACAGCAGTATTCTGTAGCCCTTTGCTACAGTCTGGAGAGCTGGAGAAGAGTGAATCTCATGTACCTCAACGACACACTTAATCTGGTCTTGTCTAGGATCAGATGTGCACTTGTTATAGCTCCTCTTTGGAATTACAATGTCTGTTGGCCTAGCTTTTCTGGGAGAGTATCAACTATGAACTATGCTTTCTATTCTCCTTTTGAGCTACTCAGTCTCCAGCATGCAGTCCCCATCTCCATACAACACAAGCTGTTTGTGTGGCCTTATCAAAATTGTGGATGCTTCTAGGACCCCATCAGACATTGTTGATCATTGTTGATTGCAGTCAGGTTTTCTGGAAGATACATCTGCTTGCAGATTAGAGCTACAGAGAAACAGCTGACATTTCCACCCCATTAGTCCCCTAGAAGCACCACTAAAGTCTATGTGCCTGGGAAGGCAAGGGAATTACAGTAACATAGTCCTGTCCAACATCTTAGCTCAAGTGCAGAAGCAATGGAGAAGAGTTCAGAATAGGGAAGATTGGAAAAAAAAAATCAAAGGCAGCATGTTCTAACCTCCTCTGTCCCCCATTAAAACATATTATATGTTTTATTACTCTTTATTTTCAATTCTTGTGGCTGGTTTGGGGATGGGGTGGTGGGAAGTAGGAAAAGAGGGACCATGAGTGATTTTTCCAGTGCAGAGGATGCACTTTCTGTTATCCTGTCCTTCTGTTGTTATTCCAGGTGCTGGTCCAGGGTGCATTTCCTCAGCAGTAGACCTCTCATTAAGGCCTGTGTTTAGACTTTATAGTGTACAAATAAGTTAATACATAAGAAATATCTTGATTACTTTTTTCAGATTCCCCCACAGACTCTTTTGAACACTCAGTGGTGGTCTGAAGAGTCCCTTTGAAGGCAGAGGCTTAGCCAGAGAGCAAAGACAGCGGGAATGACTAATGTCTCAAAGCCAAAGACTAGTTCAGGATTTCTTATTCAAAAGCCTTGCTTGAGACCCAAAAGGTTTCAGATTTTGATTTTATTTTTGATTTTGGAATATTTGCATACATGATGAGATCATGAAGATAGAAATAAAAACCCTAAACATGAATGGTCTATGTTTCACACATAATCTGCAGATAATTTTATGCAATATTTTGAGTGCACCTGAATTTACCAAGGCCTATCATATGAGGTCAGGTGTGAAATGCCCCGTGAAGTGCCATATTGGTACTCAAGCATTTGAGATTTGGGGTTTTGGCATTAAGTCTGATTAACTTGTTCTAGGAAGGATCAAGGCCACCAAGTAGGAGGGTTATAGGGGCTGAGATGAGACTGAGGAATCAACCACTCAGAGTAGAACCTTAACAGCATCAGAGATCTATGTATAACAGCCCAGCTATCTTGTGGTGGAGTGATGCACTCCTATTGTTCTCCCTTTCAGGACCATATCCCTGTGCAAGCCTATGCTTAAGGCCTTCCCACCTGCATTCCACCATTCTACTTACCTATGCATACATACTCATGCACCTATCACCCACCAATTCACACATCTGATATATTTGTTCACACTCTCCCCATCCACTGTCCTTTTCCAACTGTTCACACACCACCCACCCAACCATGCACTTGTTCACACTCATGGACACATCATCTACCCAGCTTTCTCAGACATCTGTTTACACACAGCTCATTCAATCACATACGTGTTCATACCCAGACACACACCAGCTAGCTAGCCTACACACATGCATGCGTGCACAAACACAAACACACACACATACACACTCATATATAACCACATCACCAGTTCTCTATGCATACACCACTCAGCAAGCTACACCCATCTATACACATCATCCATTTAGAAACATACCAGTACCTCTACCTCAGGCTCATACCACCTAGGTAGGCTCCCCCTACAACATAAGCACACACCACCCATTTCCATCCCTATTCACATACATTAGCTCCTCTAAACCCCACATGCACATGCCATGTAGCAGCTGTCCACATGTCCAATATGCACACATACATACTGCCCACCTACACACACATACACACACACACACCCATAACCACAGAACTTAGCCATCCTCATATATACCTACACATACTACCAACCTACCTTAGCACATGCATACCCATATACAAACCATCCACCAAGCCACACATACATACTACTTGCTTATATGTACATACATACACATACCACCCATCCATTCATATACACTTAGGCAATTATCATCTACCTGTATCCTTACTATCCACTTAGCGAACCACTTCATACCATATACTCATATATACATATGTATACACATATATCCTACCTATACACCTATACACATGTACATGCATACATGTATATATTTACCCAGACACACATTCCATATGCTTACACATATATTCTATCCACGTGTAAATACACCTACATATACAACTCATACAAATTTGACCCTGCCCAGCTATGTATACATACCACCTATCCATGAATAGGCACATTCATTCATTCACTCCATTCTCCCACATGCCAGTATATATCTAAATGCTACATATACTACATCCCCATGAAACACACATATCATCCCTAATCTCCTTTTCTTCTTCAAAAGGGGTTGCCATAGGCCAAAGGGTTAACAGTGGCTCAAACCCAACTGTGTCCCCCTGGGACGGAGTATAAAGATAAATCTCTGGCCACAAACCACACTGTGTATTGGGACACTATGGTTGCTGTGGCAGACCCCATTTTGTAGCAGCTGCACTGTTCTTCAACAATACTATCTTTGTAGTAAGAATGGGTGGCCATCAATGAATACAGACCAGCATCCAGAATGATATTTCAGTCATCAAAATAACCATTGAGGGGAAACAAATGTCAAATAGTCTTTGTAAGAATTAAAAGCTAAAGCACAGGGACCATTTATTTCAACTGCTGATAATTCTGCATCTCTAGTCTCCACTCTCTTTCCCTCAGACTTGGCTGTGTCTCAGTACCAGTTAGCCTGGACATACTGAACCTTGCCTTCCTGGTCTAGGCTGGAAATAACCACTTGTCCTGTCAAAAGTCATGCTGAGGTGAAGTTAGAATGGCTTTTTAAAAAAATTTTATTAGGTGTGTGTGTGTGTGTATTTGTGTGTGTGCGTGCGCATGCCTGTGCCCGTGTGCTCGTGCACATATAAATGCAGATATGTGAACCAGTGAGTATACATGAAGAGGACAGAGGTCCATGGTGGATATCTTTTTCTATCTTTCTTTTTTTGTTTGTTTGTGTTTGCTTTAGTTATGTTTTCGAGGCAAAGTCTCTTACTGAACCCAAAGCCCACAAATTTGGCTAGACTTGTTACCCAGCAAGCCCTTGGGATTCTTCTGTCTCCATCTCCCTGGGATCCCAGAGAAGCACTGCCAAGCCTGGCCTTTTACATGGGTTCCAGGCACTCATGCTCAGGTTATCCTACTTTTGCATAAGAATTTTCCACTGAATCATTTCCCATGTCTCAGAGTTAGAATTTATTGAAGGAGATACTATTAAAAAAAAAAAACTATTTAAAAACATACTAATACAAACATGCAGAAAAGAGTGGGGACAGGAAAAACTGGAGAAGGTTATCTTTCCTGAGCATAATTTGATCCTGAGTTACCTCAAGTCCAGCTCCAGAACTGGGTCAGTCAAGAGAATGCCTCTCAGTTTCCTGGCTTTCCAAGGTGTGGATGACGAAGAGCCTCAGGCTCTTCCTGGAGTCCACTGCTCTGAGGCCATTTCCTTTGGACTGTTCCCAGCCATGGTTGAGGGTGGTAGAGACACCACATTAGGTCAACATAGGGATCCAGTTTTCTCTCAGAGGTGGCCTTGACTTGAAGGCACCTGAGACAGCTTGTTAAGCTTTCCCCAGAACCTCACTGTTTTGTCTGTTTCCTCCCACCCACCTTCCCGCCAGCCTTCTCCTCACCGTCACCAGAGACCAAGCCAGAACAGCCGTCTGCTGGCCCTCCTGGCTCCTTTGCTTTTCTTTCACAGTTTCTTCCCCTCACAAATGTCTTGCACATCCAAACCTGTCTTGATGTCTGGTTCTCAGAGGACCCAGATTGACATAGTGTTTCCGGGGGCTGGCCGAGATAAGTAGGAGTGTGAGCCAGTGTTGTACTCCATATGTCAACCTTCTATGCCACCCACACTGCAAAGTTGAGCCACGGAAGCCCTGCAGGGACTGAAAGTTTAAGACCAAGAGAGGTATATTTATTTTACCCTCCAAGGCATGATCCTGACCCATGCACTCACATTGATTAAATTAGGAATGTTTTAAATATGTTTTAAGATTTCTCAAGTAGACTCCTTGCTCTGAGCTGATCATAAAGGTAGATCTTATTCCCCTTGGTGCACTGTTAGTTTATGTGGAAATGCAATCAACACCTTGCATCTCTTTCTCATTTTCTGGAGCATGTTCATTATCTGATTTGCAAAGCTGGGTCTGTTCTTTAGGAACATTCTGTTCTAACTGTTATGATTTTGTGTCTTGCACTTTATTCTCCTTACATCCCTGTGCTATGGCTCTTTTGAACCACTTGCTTTCTTACACAGGATTCTTGTTTGTTGTTACGACTGTTCTGTGGGTCTTAGTATGTTTCGCAGCAACCTTGGCCTCTACCCACCAGATGCCAGTAGCACCTCTTGAACTGTGACAGCTAAGAATGTCTCTAGACATAGATAGCCAAATGTCCCCTGGGGGATAAAATCACTCTGCTGAGAGCTGAGGCTCTGATTTTAAACAGACACTATGGTATCTTAGCAACCCATCTAACTGATGTGAGGTCTCTTCTCCTAGCCAGTCAAAAGCAGACATCTTTTAGGGTGTCATCTGACTTGAACTTATGACATGTGTGGAGTCCACGAAGCTTTGGGTTCTCTCATTTGTTTCACAGAAAAATTATTTCATCCAGAACCCGGATCATTGAATTTGTCACCTTTCCAGATGTTCTCTGCTGAATACTGTACAGAAATGAAAATGTACTTCACAATGCTAGTAGGCAGAATAGTAGGGCCTTTCTTTGTATCTGGGGTAAAGCAGATAGAGGGGTCTTACCCTATTAGAGCATGAGAATTTTTCACTCTGATGGCATTCTCTTTGCATGTAGGGTCATCATAAGCCAACCTGTTACAGCAACTGTCCTTTAGGCAGCTTCTGACTCTGCTCTAATAGCTTGAGGGTAGTCAGGAGTGAAACTGACAGTTCTGACAAGGTTCCTATTGGCAGGTATCTAAACTTAACCTGAAGAGCAGAATCTGAAAATTGGAAAGTTGTAGATAGCTAGAGAGATCTATGCTCAGTTATGACAGTAGAATTTTTGAGATCAATTAAGTAATGAGCCTATATGAAGAGTCTCCTACTTATAACCAACACTTGAGAATGGAATGATCTTAAAAATTACAGAAGACAGAAAACTCCTGTTTTCTGATGTTGTTGGCTTGTTTTCAATGGAAAGCAAATGATGTTGGCTGACTGTGAGACTATCTCCTATGTTCCTGTGTGATTTTGGCAAGAGGTGATGCCAGACGCTTTAGATGAGGTTAAGGTAGCAGACACAGGTGAGCCACAGCACAGTGAGCCAGTAGGAACTGGGGATTGGAGAATGAGGATGGGTCCTTTGGAATTCAGAACTACGTTTTCTCTTAAGTTCAGTTGACTGCTGGCCTGATTTCTTTGCTGCTGTGTTCTTAGCAACAACTTAAAAAGCTAAACCAATAATCTCTGTGATATAGCTCACTGATTAGAATCTTTTTGTGAACCATTATAAATGTCACATTTGGTTTAGGTAAAAGCTCCTTCCTTGAGCAACAACATAGACAGTGACTCATTTCACAAGGTCATAATGCGACATGAATGGACTATGAATTAACTGTGGGCCCAGCCTCGGAGGTTTAGAACAGCGAGATGACTAGGAAAAGCCATCTTGTAGGACCTTCTTTGGAAAGCCAGTCCTAATTATGGTAATAACCCAGGGTGTGGTCTTCCTCCTCTTTTATAAGCAATCTCATGACTGTGAAGAAAGGAGAAACAGTTCTGCTAGGCTTGCTGAGGAAGGCTTCCGGACAGGGCCTTTAGAGCTGGGTTTTAAGAGCTTCCTAAAAGAGTACCTTGTGAGGGAGACCACTGAGAACTCATCAATCCATGCTTCTCTTACTGAAATAAGGCCAGGAGAAGGGAGGTAAGAAAAACTGTTGGAGGAAGGACAGAGGACCCAGGCTGTTCTTCGAGGCACACTACTGAGGGGAGGGCAGGGCTCCACACTCCACATGGCAGTGCTCTCATCCACTGGGGATTTGGTTTGTGTAATTTAAACGTCAGAAAAATGATGGATGGTACTTGGAAAATATGAACTTTCAATAGCTTTGCAACTTACTAAATGTCCACATTATGAATGGAGTCAAAGGGGGTAAAACATTTAAAAAAAATTATTGGGCTTCAGACACTGTCAGAGACATGGTATGCTTTAGCGCTTCTCTCAATGGGGTTTGCTTTTATAGAATTGTATGTTTATGAATTCCAGACAGCAGGACTAATAAAATTAAATTCTTCTTTATGCTTTTAAGGATTTGTTTTAATTGGACAGCATGCTCAAATTTCAGAATGAATGCATATTTAATTGCTTATTTAGTTCTTGAAAACAGGCTTACCTGGTACATTATTGTGAACTTTCAAGATACATATACTGGTCTCTGTCTTGCATTTCTTAGACAGAACTTCTAATACCTTCATAGATGGGGGTTCTAGAAGAATCTTCAGTTCCAATACTTGGTCCTTGCCCTGGTTCCTGGCACGGAACTCCCGAGACCTCTGTGAGTTACAGGAGTGTAGTGCATTGAGCTCCTAAATCTCCTGGCATTTCCTGGGTTATAGCAGCATCTTTTGTTCTAATGAGGTGATTCGTGGTGGGATCCTGGCTGCGCTCATGATAAGGGCTGGTTGCCAGGGGAACCAACTATGTGATTAGATGAATGGAACTTTTATCTCTAACACTCTGACCTCTTGGGGAAGGGAGTTCCCTTGAACATTGACCATTATGATCCCTGATGGCCAGCGAATCGATCAGTTTTGACTACAAACAAGTCCCAAAGAATAGGGTCAGAAAGCTTCAGCATGGTGAAACAAGGAGAGGTTCCTGGAGGGGAGCCAGAGAAGACATGGGAAGACAGGACACAGCTCTTCCACCAACACCTTGCCTTGAGCATACCCTTCCTTCATTTGGGCATATGCCTCTACCCTTTTCAATATCTCTTACCATAGCTGAACTAGCATGGTTAAAGTGTTCCCCTGAGTTCTGAGAACTAACTCAGCAGTTAATTGAACTTACAGAGAGAGTCCAGAGAGCCATATTTCATTGCTGGTCAGTCAGAAGCCCAGGCCGTGACCTGGGGCTTGCAATTAACCTCAGACTTATGGGAGGTTTTTGTATCTTGTGGGATTTGGTACTTATCTCTATCTCTAGGCTGATCGTATTGGAAGTAAGTTAAATCATAGGGTATCCAGTTTGCTATCCACTGACATATTGTTTACTGTCTATATACAACACCTCGGCAATACATTGCAGGCCATCAGGAGTATTATGGGTTTAGTGTCTATGGAGGTAAAATTAGCAATTTATTTTTTCACATTTTTTTTCTATTAATATAACCATTGGTCTTTAACTTCCTTTAATCATCTGTAAGCATCTAGCTTGGATCAAGCACCATTGAAGGACTTTGAGATCTATAGTGTCAAAAATACTGTTTCCTGTCCCTAGAAATCTTATTCTCTAGTAGAGGAAATACTATAATAAATAATATACTCAATAAACATATACATTAATAATGCTTAGAGTAATATAAATAAGAGGAAAAATATATAGGATATGGAGCCCTTCAGTGCTAGGCAATGAAGCCAGGCCAATCTAATAGGTGTCATTTTGAAGATCAAAATTGAGCAGAATCTTGAAGGAGTAAAAGTCTGCAGAGAACATTCCAGGCAGGTGTACTGACCAGTACAGAAACATGAGTGTAATCTGTGTGGCCTAGTCAAGGAACATGAAATATGTCATGATTCAAACAGAGCAAGCACATGAGAAGAGCAGAAGGAGATAGAGATAAATAATAGGGACTGGTTACATGAGCCATGTTGTCTACTTCTGTCTCCCAAAGGCTATGGACTTGGTCCACAGCTTGGTACGTGGAGGCAGTGGAATCTAAGGTTTATGCTATGAGAAATTTTACATCTTTGGGGTTGTGTACTCAAAAAAGATTGTGACATACTGGTCATTCTCTGTGGTTTCCCTGTCATGAAGTCAATAGGATTCCTCTGTCACATGCTCCTTCCACGATGTACTGTGCAGCCATACAGACAAGCAATAGGGACAGCTGACCATGGCCTGAAGCCCCTGAAACCACAAGTCACAACAAACTTTTCCTGCATAGATTGATTGCATCTCAGGTATCTGTTAAAGGGATGGAGAGCTGATGAGTGTCTTCGATTAGAGTTGGCTTTTACTTTGGAATAGATGAGGAAGAAACTCTTGCAGACAGTAAACAAGTAATGTGGTCTCACTTATTCAAAAGAGAGTTCTGGCTATGGAGGGGTGTTATCTAGGAGGCCATCCTCCAAACAGTAGTTTGATATGGAGTGATGGGTAAGGAAATGGGCAGGCAGAGCCACTAGGATGACAGAAATGGAAACTGATGGGTAGAACAGGGTTTAGAACATTTGGGTCTAGTGTAGAGATACCAGGGAATTTATTTTGGATACGTTGTACTTGATATGGTTTTTATATATGTTGAGTGGTCAGTTGGATATATGATGAGATTTGTATGTGTGGGGGGGGAGGAGGAGAGGGAGAGGGAGAGGGAGAGGGAGAGGGAGAGGGAGAGGGAGAGGGAGA
This sequence comes from Arvicanthis niloticus, assembly GCF_011762505.2. Lineage (NCBI taxonomy): Eukaryota > Metazoa > Chordata > Mammalia > Rodentia > Muridae > Arvicanthis > Arvicanthis niloticus. Next base: position 81,063,289 of record NC_047665.1, on the reverse strand, counting down.
GGGAGAGGGAGAGGGAGAGAGGGAGAGGGAGAAAGGGGGAAAGGGGGAGAGGGGGAGAGGAGGGGAGGGGGGAGAGGGGAGAGGGGGAGAGAGAAGGAGAGAGGGAGAGAGGGAGCGGGAGAGGGGAGAGGGGGAGAGAGAAGGAGAGAGGGAGAGGGAGAGGGAGAGAGGGAGGGGGAGAAGGAGAGAGGGAGAGGTAGAGGGAGAGGGGGAGAGGGGGAGAGGGGGAGAGGGGGAGAGGGGGAGAGGGGGAGGAGGGGGGAGGAGGGGGGGAGAGGGGGAGGAGAGGGGGAGGAGAGGGGGAGGAGGGGGGGAGGAGGGGGGGAGGAGGGGGGAGGAGGGGGGAGGAGGGGGGGGAGGGAGGGGGGAGGATGGGGGAGGAGGAGAGGGAGGAGGGGGGGAGGAGGAGAGGGAGAGGGAGAGGGAGAGGGAGAGGGAGAGGGAGAGGGAGAGGGAGAGGGAGAGGGAGAGGGAGAGGGAGAGGGAGAGGGAGAGGGAGAGGGAGAGGGAGAGGGAGAGGGAGAGGGAGAGGGAGAGGGAGAGGGAGAGGGAGAGGGAGAGGGAAAGGAGGGAGAGGGAGAGGGAGAGGGAGGAGAGGGAGAGGGAGAGGGAGAGGGAGAGGGAGAGGAGAGGGAGAGGGAGAGGGAGAGGAATATGAACCAGAGATTCACATATGGAGATAATAAGTTTTGGAAACAGCAATTCTGAAAGAGAACTGGGAGATAACTGCACAGATTCATTTGACCTAGAAGAGTGTGTTGGTGAGCTAGTCAGTGGGTCAGAACAACAAGCAGCAAGTGAGTGGCATGCAGGCCTCAAGTTACTAGTGCATGACCACAAGTCACCAAATCACTGCTCCATAAAACTAAAGAAACTAATGTATTTAAAACCTAGGCCCCATCCATAACTATCTCTTAAGCATTTATACTGGAGCTTCCTTTCTAATTGAGGGGAAACAGGGCTTAAAACTGGATTTATTTGATCAGGTTTGCACAGTAGCTCCTAAAAGAACCAGGTGCAGAAGGGAGGCCTTCTCCTCCCAAGCTAGCCCACTGTCCCCAGGTCACTGCTCTGCTGGCTAGGATTTGGATAGAGAAATAACATTCTAAAATCCTGACAGCCTCTCCTCTCAGCCTGACGTGACATGACTTAAGCCACAAGCTCAGACCAAGACTCTCCTCAGTGACCGGGCAAGGAGCCTTGGTAGGGCTGTCAAGCTATAAAAACTTGCCTCTCAGAAGCATATTTCCTGTCCAGTGCCCAGGTCAGAGCTGGTTGAATGACCACAGATATGCATTTGACATTTGAGGGGGTGAATTAATAAGCAAAACTTTATTGTCGGGAATTCTGAATCTAAGAGCTCTTCTGCATGGTCTCAGTGCTCTTCCTGTTTCCCAGTTGGCCAGTGAGGGTGGGTAGTGTGCTGCTGAGGAGAGAATACCTGTGAGAGGGTGGTCCAAGCAGCTTCCAAGAGCAGGCACTGAGAGACTATGTGTTTTTAGAAAATGCTCATTGAATAAATGTCTTAATGGCTATTATGTTTAGTTTAATGTTAACTTGCCACAAATCAGAATCACAGGAATAGAGAGCCTCACCTGAAGAAGGGTCTTGACTGTCTTAATAGGTGTTGGAAGATGCAGCCCTAAGGTGAGGGGCCCTTCTAACAACAGTCCAGATAAATTAGACATGGTAGAAGGAAGTTTACTTACCTTTTGCTCATGTGGCTTCACTGATTCTACCAAGGAGTTTTCTCTTGATACAAGAGCCAGGCTTCCAGGTAGATCAAGGACCAGTAGTAGCTCTCTAGGAACCTTCCAGGTTTTCAGTGCCAGTTTGGGCCTGTTTGGTACCTGGCCTTGTGGATGTAGCTACCACAGAATTGCCACCCTCCCTAGCCAAAGGCAGTCACTGCGGGACTTCTCCAACAGATGAGTCCTTCAGATTCAAAAACTGAGTTACTATGGGGTTTTGAGTCCTTCCAGTGTAATTGAGCTGTAAAAGAAGCCGACTTAATAAATTCTTTAATATGTTGTTTATATATTTAATATTACATAATCAGAATATATAGGTATATAATTATTAATCTAGGCTATGTTATATAATGTATAAAACAATATAGTACAGAATAATACGTGTATAAAATATTTACTATGTTATTCTCTCTCTCTCTCTCTCTCTCTCTCTCTCTCTCTCTCTCTCACACACACACACACACACACACACACACACACACACACACTATTAGTTCTGTTCCTTCAGAGAATCCTGACTAATACAAAGTGTCATTTGCTAATAGTAATATATTAGTTAGCAGGTTAACACGATAGGAAGCCATTGAGTGGCTAAGGACCACCATCAATTGGCAGTTTTGCCTGCCTCTTTGTGACTTAGTGTTTAGCTAGAATGAGTTTGGAGCTTCCAACCTATGGGAGAAGGTTAATTGAGAGCAGTCATAGGAGCATTAGAGGATTTTCAGGACAAGCTCAGTGTAAATACTGAACAGCCTCGATAGCACTGCCAAGCTGCAGAAAGGAGCCTTGGGGATGTACTGGGGTAGCACTGTTTCCCTCTGTCTGTCTATCTTCCTTGTTGGGTGGGAGACATAGCAAGACTCCTCTCCTCACAGGAGTGCTCTTCAGCTCTGTGCAGCTTGCTGAGTGTCTGCCCAGCTGCATCTGACTGGGTGGATCAGGCTGCTGACATAGGCAGCTGAACTGTGTGGTGAAAAGCCAAGGGAGAGATGACATTTGAAAGATCTCTTTACAATTATTTCCCTCCTTCCCACTCCTCTGAGCGATTAGGTGCCTGGGGCCAATTCTTTATTAGGCTAGGGGAAACTATCACCTACATCATCATCAGACACCCCTGATTGCTGTGGGCTGAGCTTGCAGTCTAGAGGCAGGTCAGCCGGAGTCAGGACTGCTGAGCACGCAGACACCTTGCTCCAAGAGGCATAAGCTCTTTAAATGCTGCCTTACCTGCTCCATTTAGGATAGTGGGGGAAGGAACCACCAGGAACATTCTATGCTCAGTGGAAAGAATGGCTTGGGAAAGAAGACACCAGTAGTTTCCTTAGCCTTGCTAGAAAACACAGTTCCTGGACCAGGAGCTCTGCAGGGAAGCATCTTGAGCCCCATCTCAGGCCTTATTGAAAACCAAGCTTGAGTATAGACTTTCCTAAGCAGCTTCTCCTGACCTTTTCATCCTGTAATAACCCTGTCTGCCTTCACCCCTTAGATTCTCACCCGTGGCTCCATTATTAGCCTCCTCCCACCCCCTGGGAGGAGCTTTACTATAACCCTGACAGCTAGCCCTACTTTGCAGCCCTACAACTGCAGATGCAATTGGTCAGGATACGACATCAGATATGGCATATTTGGAAGGGTTTCCTGGTAATTACTAGTATTTGATGTAGGGAAACACTGTCTTAATTCGTTAGTATGTCTGAGTGGCTTGAATCACATGCCATTTTAGTGATCTATTCTTCAGATGATCATTTCAGGAGTTTTTCTTTTTTCTCGCTGTGTACGATCAGAGTGAAAACTTGTAAACTGTTGTTTCTATTTCCCAAGAGCAATCACAAGTGATTCTGTGGGTGGAGCCTTCTGAGTCAGCACCCTGATCTCTGTGCACCTGGGGCTCTCGTGAATTCGTAACCTTGGGCCTAGGACCTCATGCTTTCTCTGCAAAGTGAGGTTGCCTTATGATATCTGCCAACACTAATGCTCTGTTATTCAAGTGAATGCTTAGGAAATGGGACTGATTACAACCAATGGGAGCCCTGAAGCCTGGAGTCTGACCCATTTTAGCACGTGATCCTCACCCTCCTGTCTCCAGGGAATAAGGTATGGAGGTGTTTCACCTCAAAAACAGTATCTTCTCAGCTGTAAGCTAGGACTTTCAAGAGACCCTCTTACCTTATCTTAGCCCATGGTTCTGCTTGGTCCTCACGACCTGATAATGAACTGATGGGCAATGGGGATATCCACCTGGAGCAAAGGAGAAATGAACTTACATCTAAATCAATGACCACAATTTCCTATAGTTTCGATATGAAATATTTTTGAACAATCCTTGGTTAAAAGCTTATTCTGTAGCCAGGGTGGCTTGGAGAGGTGGTAAACCTTAATTAGGGCCTAGGAAGAAGGTGGGACCTTAAGTTCTTCCTCTTCTTTTCTTCATGTCCTGCCTAAAAGTTCAGTGATTTTGCCATGAACATCAACTATGATGTGGCTGCCCAACACAGGTCCAGAACATCAATTGACAGCAGTCAACTGGCCATAGACTGAAGTCTACAATACCCTCAGCCACTTGACTCTCTTGAGGGGTTTGCAATAGTAGCAAATTGCTAGCTAACTTGGGTTGAAAGAAGGAAGAGAGAGAAAGAGCTGCATAGAAGATTCATATAGGCAGGAACTCACACATGCACACACGTTAGTTCAAACTTATAAATGTTGCTGCTTTCTCTTAACCCAGCTAGCTCAAATAATTGTGATAGAACTATTTTATTTATTTAACATCCTTAAGGCACAACAACTGAGCAGTGTTAACCTATTTGAATCCTCTAAACTAATCTAGCTACCTCCCAGCCCAAATCCCTGAGTCACTTGAATCTTATGGCTTTCTCTGCTCTAGGTGTTTTCTTATGATGTTTCCTGACTGAATCCCACTTCCCCTCTCTCCCTACACCATCCCCTGGCTGGGAGGAAGTCTAGCCCTATTCTCTGTGCTTCTCAGTCATTGACTGATTGGCTTCTTTACTGACAAATCAGGGAATAATTAAGGAGTAATATTTACACAACATTGAGACAGGAGATTCTCAGAATAAGGATTTCAACCAGATATGAGGGCACAGAAATCAGCATTTGAACAATACAAGGATGATCTTTATACAATGCACAATAACATTATGACTACACACATACACACACACACATACACAGCATTGAAGATGCTTTCTGGGCTTGGAAGGAAGAAAGTGCCAACTAGAAACACTAAAAAGTAGAGTTTCAAATAGAGAGTTATGACACAGTCTAGAGGAATACATTCATTCTCTAACTCTGCAAGTGACCTCAGGATGCATAAACAAAGTACACACTCTGGTCACCAACCCCAGCATAACACATGAGCATATCAGTTGCATACTCCAGTTACTTAGCAATTCTGTTTGGGATTTCAGAATAATGTTTCTGCATCTAGGGTTACACTGATACCATCAGCTGTCTCCTCTTGTCCCTGTACCTGCTGTCTCAGATTTTGTCAGCCATGGTTGGGTCTACCTTGTTCTGCAGTTAGCCAATCTTCCCTTCCCTCCCCTGTCTGCTCACATAGTCCTCCCAGGATCCTTATTTTAGACTTATTTGAAATGATAACAAAAAAATTGTTACTCCCTTTCTTACATTTCCTAAGGGATCACAACGGTGCAGCAAGGGAAAGACAGAGGCAAAGATAGAAAGACCATCTCCTACCACAGATTTGGCTAAAAGCCTGGGGGATTAGTGAGCTCATCTTACCAAGGCTTTCTGAGCCCCTTGCTCATCACTGCTGAGCATTTTGGATGCTTTTCTTATGTGTCAAGCCATTTGCAGACATTGGGGAATTATCCTTCTTATACTTCCCATGAAGTTCTTTGTTCTACTCTTTAAAACCAAAGCAAAGTAACTCAACAATTTGGACTGGACTTAAAGATAAAACTTATGGCTTTCTGTCTTTTTCTGCTATAACTGCAGGGTCCTGTAGAAGCCATATTCCTTGTGGTAGCCTCCATTTTCTTAGGTATTAAAAAGGGATGATAATATCTGCCTTTGTCCCACTATACAACTTTTGTATATATCTAGGGTATCATTTATGCAGAAAGGATTCAGAGAACAGGGTATGTTGTACTAATATATTATTGTTCTATCCTTGGGCTTCTAGTTGAATCATATTTGTGGAAGAGAAATTTTGTCTATGGTAAAACTGCAGTCTTGGTATTTATTCCTAGTGTACAAGTTTTATGAGGCATTCACAGGAAAAAATGGGCAAGGGAGAAGTGCAAGTTAGATGTCTTGTCTTTTACTTAAGGAGATAAGGGAAGAGTTTAGGGGTTTGTACTCTTCCATTTGTGGGTATCCATTCATGTCATTGTTTACTATGGTTAAGGTTCTAAGAACACTAAGCCAATACCTCTCAGTGGGACTAAGAAGGGGGAACAGGGACAGGCAAGGTGCTGATGGAGTGAAGTCATGTGGAGTAAGGGGTTATGGATGGAATAAGGGATAGAGGATGATAGTCCTCAGGAGTTATAAGATTTTTTTTTTAAGACATTGAGCTTAAGTCAACTGGCTTGTCCTTAGAACCCTTGTCCATAGATACCTACCTGGATTTTCTTCCTGTGGAAGAGACTGATGGAGGAACCCGAGTTATGATGTGAGGGTATTCCTGTCCTTATCCAAGAAGCTGCCTGTACCCTTCTCCTGAGATGCCAAAATGCTTCCCACTCCAATAGGTTGCTGTGTTCCTTTAGAACTGTATGAAAAATGTGCTTTCTGCCTTCCTTCAGAATGAACTCTGCTTGGGGAAGCTGAATGCTCTCCTTGAGACTTCCCAGCACAGGCAGCAGAGAGCCTGCCATCACTGTAGTTCCTAGCTTTGAACTGGTCACAGAAGAAGCCTGTTGTTAAGTCTCCGTGCTTGTTACATTAATCTCTTCTGTGTCTTTAGGGGGTGTCTCAATCTTTCCTCGTCTGTCACATGTAAAGTCCCCGTTGACCATTTTTGCTTCTGTATTTTAATGGTTTGGACTAATTCCCACTTTATTTTTGTATTTATTTTAACACAATCACTTATAATGAGGCTAATGACATTTTGTCTCCATGGTGGCGCATTTTAATTTGGCCTCGGAAATGTCAAAGCGATCAGGCAATTTGGTATCTCGGAAACACAAAACGTGGCAGGGACAATAGGTTTGTCTCCATCACTCCATCTCTCTTGTTATCTGCTAGCCCCTTGGCTGTCCATTCCCACTTGGCTGTTCCTCAATGCTGGCATGGGTGAAGATCAGCAGTAAAACATTGCCAAGACAAGGTTTGACTCTTGAGCAACCACAGTTAACATGCTCACTCAGAGCTCAGTGCTGGATCTCAGGATGTGAGGCATAGTTTCCTGATGGTGTTTTATCCTCAGCATTTGCCCTTCCTTCCAGTCCAGCCTTTTTTTGTGCTGTCTGCATCTTTTTCACACTTTCCCATCCTTTCCTTTAAGATAGAGACAGCTATTTTATTTTAACTTTTTAAAGGTTTATTGATTTCATTTTGCATATGAATGATGTTTTGCTTGTAAGTTTGCATGTACCCCACATGCATGCCTGATGCCAGCAAAAGTCAGAAGAAGGTGGCAGATCCTCTGCAACTAGATGTATGGATGATTGTCATCTGCCACATGAATTCTGAGAACTGAACTCAGGTCTTCTACAAAAACATGTGCTCTTAACCTCTGAGCCATCATTCCAGCCTCATGAATTTCCTTTTAAATGTAGATATAAAGGACCTCATATAATGTGGACCTCATGTAGCCTATTTCCTCTTTTTATAACTCTTAAAACTGTAACTAACATTCTTGGCTTGCAAGCTGTGTGAATTGCCAAGCAATGTTCGATTTAGGGTTATTTAGTGAAAATGTTTTGGGGATTTAGATCAAGGGCCTTAATCTAGTTTCTTTAAGCATGAAACTGAGCCTCAAATAGTTGACATTGCCACAGTGAGATGATGAGTACATTACCTGATGGTGTAGGTTTACAGATACCCATTGGCTGCAATCTTATTGTAAGGTGAAAGTATCATAAGTAGAAGGCAAGTTTACCAGACCCAAATCTATGGAGCATCATCTAGCAATACATGGTAGGACATCTGCTTCTTCCCCTCCTAGTGGACTGGCTGGCTGCCAGCTTCAGCTCAGTCTTGCCACCCTGCATCCTGATAGAGGAGCATATTGCTAGGCTAGCATGGTTGAGATCAAAATCTAATATTCTAAATCTGGGTTGTACAGAATGCAGATTGCTTGTGTACCATCAAAAAGTCAGCAAATCTGAAGTAGAGGCCCATCTGTCTAGCTGGTCTCCAGAGACATTGTTGGGTTTAACTTTAAGTATGGGGTTGGGATATGGTAGGTCTTCCTGACCCGTGTCTCTCTGAATGTGGAGCTTTCTTACCTATGCCTACCTCTTCTTCTTCCAGCTTTCTGCACCCAGCATTCCCTGTAGTCAGTTTCGTCTCCATCAGGTTTTGAGCAGGAATGAAATAGATGACATCTACCAAAGGGGTCAGTCCAGACTATTTTCTCAGTCATCTCGCTTGTTTTCAACATACTGGAATAGCAAAGTGGTGGGGCAATATCCTCAAGTCAAGTGGGGGTGACTTCCAACATAGCCCAGGGGAGATCATGAGTCCCAGGGATGGCCTCATAGATGTTTCTGTTTAGAATCTACCCTGTCAATTTCTTCGCCAGCATTTCCATGTAGCTGGAATACTTTATCTCTATAAAACAGCAATAAGTGGACAGTATAATATATTTCACTTTTAATAAGGTGTTGCCAGTTGCACAACTCTGCAGAGCAATTAGTGTCAGCAGCCGCTAAGCAATGGAGGGAACTGTACCAGAGTGTTTACAGACTGAGAGGATTTACAGCTGTGTTTGGAGGAGCTGTGGCCACAGTGTGGAAGGCGGGGGAGGAGATGTTGACCAGCTGAGTTTAAATCCACTGACCCTGTGTGTTTCCAGAACTTCTCAAAAAGCAGCCTTCCCCTTGTGTTATGATGCTGGTTTCTGGGGCTGGGTGATAGCAATGGAACCTTCTGAACTCCTGGGGCCAGGAAAGAACTGGGCTTAGGTATTTCATAGATCTGAGTTTCAAACTGAACACTACCACTAAAGGTGACTCCTGTGCAGACACATTTCTCTAAAACTCTTATTCTCCATCTATAAAAAGATGCAGAAATCAGATGAGAGGTAAAATCTGAAGCCTCTTTGCACTCTCAGACATCAAATCAGGCTAGGGTACCATTCTTATCCCCGCAATGCTAAAAAGTACATTTTAAGAGATGAAATTCAGGCAAGGTTGTGTAGATCAGCTCTGGGTGCCTGGAGGAGTTTGAAAAAGACAGTTATGCATCTTAGCAACACTGACCCCTAAGCTGGTCCCACTAAGTGCAGTTCCATGAAGTGTTTCTTCTTTCAGGTAGAGGTAGAGGTGTCATCATAGCCATAAGGCAGAAATTCTGGCTACTCATGTCACTGGGCATAGTCATGGGCAGCAGCAAAACGTCTTTGGGATGACGGGGCATCATGTATTGAAGGTTCAAGAGGTTGCTCCAAGGTCTGTCAATTCAGTGCATCCCCCAAAGGGTGGAGATGTGGTTTCCTAGCTCCAGTCTCAGAGAGGAGAGAATATGCAAATTGAGCATCTCTAATCTAAAAACATGAATTCAGAAATGGTTCAAATGCACTTTTTGCATTTTTGAGCTTTCCCACAATGCCACAAATGGAAAATGACCATAATGCCAAACAATACATCTGCTTTCTGATGGTTCAATGTAAACAAGCTTTGTTTGGTGCCCCAAACCATTTACAAAATTGTATAAAATCTCCTTTAGCCTGTGAGTAGGCCCTGTATATAAAACATATAAAAGGAGTTTTGTTTTATGCTTGGGTATTATCATCAAGATATGTCATCCTGAGTATGCAAATACTCCAGAGTAAAAGAAATATGAAAGCCCCAAATCTTCTCATTCTAAGAATTTGGGGTAATGGCTATTCAATTTAAATTTGGATGCTTGTTTTTCCTTTGTGTATATGCATTTTAAAGGCTTGCTCATGTGTTGCCATTTCTCCTTGGACTAAGTTATCAAATTCATGCTTATAATCATCTATTATCTTGCCCAGGGTGAGCTCTGGTTTCTACCTGAGAGTAATTCCAGGTGGGTACAGAAGAGCATCCCTTTCTCCCTAGCAAGGGAATTTGATGCCCAGTGTGGAAAGGGTGCCTGGTATACCTGAAGCAGCACAAAACATTTCACCTGGCCAGAGAAGTTGCATCTGCCCTGTACCTGTGTGTCCCTTTGCAGTGTGAGGATCAATAGACTCTCGGATGCTGCTCTGTGGTATAGAGACAGGTCCTGAAGTGTCTAAGAGGTGCTCCATAGGAATCTGTTGAGTCAGGCTTCAAACCTACATCTTAGTCTCCAGAAGGCAAGGTTTTTAAACCTACATTTTCTTTTATGACCAATTTCTGCCCAAGGCAGAGTTTCTTCCATGGCCAGATGAACTCTTTGAGTGTGGGAGACATTTAGGAGGAATGGATCATGGAGGGAGAATGAATGGCAGGGGCGAGAGGGATGGCATGATGGCTGCATCCAGAGCCAAGTGGTGTGAAGGGACTTAGTACAAATGAAAGCAGGAATAAGCTCTGAGTGGGCAGACTGAAAATGAGGAAAACAGGGGCAAAAGGATACCTGGGCTAGTGCAGAAGGGGTTGTGGCTCATATTGCAGACTTTTGTGTGCTTCTGCAAGTGTGTTAGTCTCTCCCAGGCAAAAGATGTTAGAAGGTATCCTCCTGTTCTGTGGGACATAGGATTGCCTTGTAGTAACCTGGAGACTGAGAGAGGTCTAGAGTTCTTTGTCCCAAAAATTCTTTAGTAAGTCAGGAAGGAAGTATATTCTCAGTTGATTTTAAATCCCAGGAGAAGAAAATAAATAAATATATTTATTGCTTTTTATTTTTGTGTAACAAACAATTTCAGGAAGTCTTTGTTATCTTTTAAACATTATTTCAAGTACTTGCTACCTGTATCATTTAACTTTTTAGAAGAACCAATATACAAAGAACCTGTGATTAATTGGTTTGGATCATCAAAGCATAAGCCAGGGTTGTAATTAACCAGGTTGAAAGTGTGGATAGGTGTCTAGGTGTTTGGATTTTCACATTGTACTATATAATGGGAGGGTCTCTGAGAAAATCTCCAACGAGGTTAGCTATCTCCTCTAAGTGAGCAGAGAGTTGTTAGCCACAGGCAACTCATGGAAGCAGGATTGGTGATTTTTATAGGCCTTCCCCTGGCTCAGTTTTAGCTGCACCCTGTGGGTGACACTTACTAGCTTTCTGCTCTACCTAATGGCCCCTGGGCCATGTTGGTAGTCATTCTCCAGCTAGACCACTCAGCTCCAAGAGCCTATGCAGCTGTGTAACTGGGCCAAGCGTGCCTCCCTTTAGGGCATGGTCACGCTACCTTCCTAATGGCCCTGGAGTCCTCTTTCCTGCTTTTTCAGGACTCTTCTCTTTCTTGTGTGTTCTTTCTTAGTTCATTTAAACTCTCCTCTCTGAGTCTGTATGTGGTATTCTACTGCTTCTGTTTTCACACGTTGGTAATTGGTGCTGTCTGTTGATAGTAGCTCTGGATTTGCATCCTACAGGGGTCAGGAATAGTCAAGGTTTACCAAGAAAGCAGAAACTGTGTTGCTGTAGGAGGAAGATTTGAATGGGACAGTATTCCTCTTCAAGGTGGCTAGGAGGCTCAGGGCAGGGGGCTTTAGGGCTGGCCAGTGCATACCTGGCTTTGTTCCCTGCTCCATGGGTGGGTCCCTGTGAGGAGGTGGTGGGATTCCTTTTACTACCTTATCCACAGCTGGGGTGGTGCCTGGAGGAGCTGAAGACCCAAGGCACACATGCCTAGGAAAAGGCATTATGCCCATGAAAGGACACATGAGCGATTAAAAATGTAAAGTACCCAATTTTTTAAATAGGATAATGGCTGAGAGAAAAGCTGACAGAATCTAGCAGTCTCAGGCTATGGTGGCTAATCCCTGCTCACTTCATGCCTGGGTGGCAGGTACAGTCCCTGTGGCCCAGGGCTGGGTGTAGCAGGTCTGGCTCCTGATCCCTGTACACAGATGCTGTGTGCTGCTGCCTACATGGGAGGAAGTGGACTTTTGCCGTTTCTCCTTTAACATTAGGAACCAAATTAATCTTTGAAGCTAAAAAATATGCATATTTCTTGCTAGTGCTATTGATCACTTATTTTTGATCCCCGAAAAGAGTCCCAATTATTGTAGAAAAATAAAATAATAAAAAAAAAACCTTTCTACTACCAATCTGCATGTATGTGGCCCTTCTTCCAGATAGAGAGAGATTTGTCCTGAGCGATATCCACTAGGGAGATTTCCTGCAGGGGAAGGATGAACTTTGGGTACAATTCACAGAGAATTTTAGAATTTCAAACCATGGACTTCCCCGGAGCTGAGGAAAGGTCAAAGCAATGAAATTTTGCCATGGTCAAAGGGTTAATGTTCCAGTTCCCAGCAAACCAAGGGGAGACCCTGGTTCGTTAAAATATATACCTGCATGCCAGAGTAGCTCTTACTCCACATCAAAGCAGCTTCATTTTGCAGGCTATGGAGACCATTACAGAAATCCAGCACTGGTCAAAATACAGGGAACAACAGGTTGTGGGGTGCCAAACATGCAACAGACTCATCTGCATCCCTGTGCCTGTGACTCTGAACATCTGGAGGAGGTGGCAGCAAGGCTGTAAGAGCCAGAGGACAGGGTGTTTGTGGAGAAACTATCTTTGGTATATGACAGGGAAATTTCAATCAACAAATTACAACAATGTTAAATATGACTTACACAATGACAGCACCAGTTGGGACACCAGTGTCAGCTCAGTCTCATAGGGTCTCACTTCTCAGTGAGGAACCACAGATAATAATAGCTGCTAAGAGAGGGAGACCCAGTCTTCTCCAAGGACAAGTTCCTTGATAAGATATCTAATCCCAAGTGGTCAGGCTTAAACATATATGCATAGAAACAACACTAAAGAGACTCAGGAGTTGTATTCATATGCAAGTAACACTAGTATTTGTAGGGAAGATCATGGATCTGAGTGTGAGTAGGGGTGGAGGTTGGAGGCATTGAGGAACAGAGAGAAGTGGGAATGATGTAAAAAGAGTTCATATATGAGTTTTTCTGAAATTCTAAATATATACCACATACACATATGTATTGGGAATGGAATTAAAACTGTGTTAGGGTTGCTATACTTGGATGGTAAAAGAGACTACTAAGCAGAGAGAGCAATTGCTTTTCATTCTCATTTAGAGAGCCTGAGTGAGATTTCCTAGAAGGATGCTTTCTTCCACGGTAACCTCCCTCTCACCCACATGCTAGCTTAGTGCTTCTGGAGACTTTCCCCTCCTTTTTCTTCACTCTTCATCAGATAAAGGTCTGCACAGACTTGGCATCTGCTGGGAGTTGGATGGCTTCAGCTGTCCTCGGTGGATAGGAACCATTTGCTCACCATTCTTGACTGGGCAGTAATCAGACATGGTCCTGTTTTGCTTCTCAGCCCGAGTTTGCAGGATTCGGACACATAATAGAACTCAGTTTGGTCATCTGCAAAATGACAGTGACGTTCCTACCCATTTCTTAGAGTTCTCTGTCTCTTTGTATCAATGGAGGCTGCTCCTCAAACACACATAGATCCCATGGAGTGTTGACATGGAATCTATGCACATCCACTGGTGTGCTTTCAAGCATCTCCAGGTAACTCATTATACCTGCTGAATTGTCAATGCTACATAATACTTATTATGCTGTCTGCTTTGAGGAATAATGACAAGGGGAAAGTGAGCTATATACAGAGCACACACAAGCATAAAACTAATTATGCAGTCCAGCAAGGAGCTGTGGAAAGAGACTGTGGCTCAGTGGGAAGCACAGAGCTACAGCAGTGTGCTTATGCATCATGTGTTTGTGAGCTCAGCAAAGTACTCAGTAGCCTACACATTCAAGGTTTGCCCTATAGAAATATCATGGGTCTTCAATTTTCCTAACTTCTTTAGCCAGTTATAGATCATTCCATCCAAGAGCCATCCAAAACTTCACCCTCAGAACTATCTCTATATTTCCAGTTACCTCATGGTTGTTCCTTTACCCTGCTTATTTTGTAGAATGTATTCCCAGTGCAGTCATTGTGCAACATAATGACAGATGAAAGATTCCATAGGACTTTAATTCTCATCTGGCTTGAGCCTATGATCCCATTCCTGTCTCACACCTGACACTTTATTTAACCTATCCTGGGAGTTGTTTAAGTCGTAGCCAGATTTAGGTAATGGGCTAGGAGAAGAATGTGCTATACTTCCAGGTAAAAGGGTTTTAGTTGTACCTTGGCAAGATGAGCAAGGCAGGTTCTAGAGAGGCCAGTGCATTTTGTGCCAGGCTTCCCCGTGTTGCTCTACTTCTGACTCTTTCCTGGGTAGTTCTTACTCTGGATGCTCTTCACTGCCCCCAGCTCTCTGCTTCCTTTGACTGACTCCAGCTCTGGCCCTTTCACAATGGGCTCCAGTGTTATCTTTACTTCTCGTCCAGAAATGGAGATGACAATGGAGAACTGCCAGTCTCCTTGGTGTGTTTTATGGGGGTGAAACAGAATATGTGGGATTGAGTACCTGGTCCATGTTTGACTTTGCACCAGACACTCTTGAGCTTCTGTCCCTTTCAGAGAAGTTGGGGGTGAAGAATCATCTACATTCAAGCCACTGCAGACTGCAGCTGGCCCTGCATCCTCTTATGCTCTTTTAGAAGCGCAGAGATGCTCCTTTGTGTGGGTCTCGGTACAGCCCAGCCTGTAATTTATACAAGTGCAGCTGATGTTCCCTTTTAAATTGACAAAAGCAAAGGATGGAGCCTGGGAAGCCCCCTGACCCCAGAGCCCTGGTCGCTGAAAATTACAGGCAGTGTACAGTGCACTGCCTCTTGATGCGCTGGCAGTGGGAGATGGTGGTTAATTTGCCAAGACTCAGAGGTGACCCAGGTTTAATAAAGAGGATTAATGGATTTGAGCAAAAGGTCGTGGCTGTTTCAAGCAGATAGCCTCTTCCTTCTAAGACAGTTTGCAGGCTCTCACTTAGTTTCTTCTCTTTGGGGAAATAGCTCAGCTGCCTATTTAAAGAGCCCTACCCCTACCTTTCTTTTGTGACACTATCTGTTCCTTCAACAATGTGCAAAACCAAGGGTGTGGGGCACACTCCATATCCACAAAGACAACCCAAATCCATCCTCTCACAGGAAGCTGGCGAGACTTCCCATCTATGGAGAGAGAACATTTTGTAGCCACCATCAATACTGTTAGTGATATCATACATATTTTGGGTATGGCCCTTCCCCTTGCTGTGACTTCATCTTCTGGAATAAGAGGGTGACTTGATTGGATTTGTGATTGATGTGGGACTGACAACCTGCCAAAGAAGAACAAAGAACTGGGAATATAGTAGGAGCTTATGTCTCTAGTACACTGGAAGCTGAGGCAGGAGGATTGCCAGGAGTTTGAATCCATTCTGAGCAAAATAAGTGAGTACTAGGTCAGCCAGGTTTACACAGTGAGACCAGTTTATGGAACATAACAAATAAATAAATAAATAAATAAATAAATAAATAAATAAATAAAAGACAGAAATGAGAGGAAGAGATATTTAACAATATTTAACTTTGAAATATTCTTTTTGTGTTAGTTTTTTTATTCTTCTTCTTCTTGTTGTTGTTGATCGTTTTTTCAAAACGGAATTTCTCTGTATAACCTTGGCTGCCCTAGAACTAGCTCTGTAGACCACGCTAGCCTACGAACTCACAGATATCTGCCTGCCTCTGCCTCCTGAGTGCTGGGACTAAAGGCGTGTGCCACTGCTGCCCAGCTTCTTTTAAAATATTTTTACCAAACACTATGCACAGTTCAGTGGACAATTGGAAGAAACATTTTGCACATGCTCATGTGTATAGGATGTGGCCAAATGAATACCTGGAATGCAGAGGGACATCATCATGGTGCTTTGTTTAATTTATCCTTATTTTCTACTTGTCTCCATATCTGAGTGTCATTGTGTAGGATCAGCACCATGGGCTTGAGCATTGGTCCCTCAGGATTCTGGGCTCATGTGTGTGCCAGGAAGGAGGGAGTCACAGGGCTGTTCCCTGCTATTGAGTTCCTGTTCATTGTTCCCCAGGCAGTGAGTAGAATGAGGAACAGGGATGAGGGAATGAGACATAAAGATTAAGAAGGGGACAGGGACAAAAGGGATGTTCAGTGAGTGTCTTTGTTAGGGTTTCTATTGCTGTAATAAAGCACAGTGACCAAAAGCAACTTGGAAGAGAAAGCATTTACTTCAGTTTATAGTCCCACATTACTATCAATCACTGAAGGAGGTAAAGGCAGGAATCTGGAAACAGGAACCAAAATGGAAGCTATAGAGGAACAGTGATTATTGGCTTGCTCCTCAACGGCTTTCTCCACCTTTATTATACAATTCAAGAGTACCACACAAGGGGTGGCAGCACCCACAGTGAGTTGGGCTTTCCCCCATCAATCCCCAGTCAAGAAATATCCCATAGGCTTGCCTACATGCCAATCTAATGGGAGAATTTTCTCAATGGAGGTTTTGTTTTGTTTTCTCCAAATGTCTCTAGGCTGTACCAACATAAAACTAATCTGTCAAATGGGAACGAGGACCAATGTTATAGAAGAAGCATGGATGTTTTAAATCAACTTTGGGCCTAGGCATTTTGCTGGAGACTTCTGAAGGAGATAAGTCTTCAGTCTGCTCATGAGATGCTGAACCCCAGGGTTACAAGGCCATGGTCAGGGCCAAGAATTGTAACTGAGCCCTTCTGAGGGCTCTTGAAAGTCTTTTCTTGCCTCTTAGAGCCCTGTTCTCTAGGGGTTTTCTTAACCCATTGTATACACCTTCTGTGGAGCAATGATTACCCTAGTGGGCTAGTTCTGAGTCTGGTAGACTGTTTTGCTCCTCAGCAGACTCCACAGTTGTTTCCTTCAGCTATGAGCTGTTTATACATTTGGTATTGATTCTAAATTTCCAATGGGCACTGACTTTAGAATCTTTCAACAGCCACTAGCCCTTTGTCTTTGATATGAACATCACCATAATTTTTATCATTTCCCTTTGATACGTTGACACAGTTTTCTTCACCTAGACTCTTGTGTTTCTGCGGATGGGTTGTATAGCTTCTATCAAGTTCTCTCTCCATCCCTCCTGGCTATATTCGCTTGGCATTTAAGGAAGAGAAAATAAAACAGCTTTTAATAGCAGTTTCTGCCTGAAATGCTCCTGATTTGGGGCAGAACCTTCTTTTGCTTTTAGAAATTAGGTGTTACAAAGGGTAGAAAAAGTGAAAGTTTGGCTGGCAGAGGAGCTAATAAAAAGGCTTTTCATCCATGGAAATCCCCCCCTTCAGTACTCAGATCTATTTGTGAGGTGAATTCTATCCCAAAGGTCAGCACAACCCCAACTTCATACAGAACTCGTTCCTGGAACAGCTGCAGTCACAGGTGACCCCACCCTGCCCTGCTCCCCTCATGACTATGAGGTCTACAACATAGGGCAGGCCAGGATTTCCTTTTGAGTAGGATAGAGAACTTAGGAAAAC
Source organism: Arvicanthis niloticus (assembly GCF_011762505.2). Classification (NCBI taxonomy): domain Eukaryota; kingdom Metazoa; phylum Chordata; class Mammalia; order Rodentia; family Muridae; genus Arvicanthis; species Arvicanthis niloticus. Next base: position 81,045,818 of record NC_047665.1, on the reverse strand, counting down.
TGTCCATGGAGCTGCAGCATGTCTTCAGAACACGGTAGGTTTCTTGTGAGTTCTTTCTGAGTGTCAAGGTCAGTGTGTGATACTTTCTGAAGAGTGAGTCCAGTCTCCTTTGAGTTGTTTGAACCATGCTGACCTCATCCCCTATCCTGCTATCCTCTGCTGTTTTGAGGTGAGTTGGGATAAAAGTGTTAAGTTGGTGATGAGATTTTCACATGGAAGGACACTGTGAGTGAGAGACTCTTCTGGAGTTTCTCATTTGCTTTTCAATGTAGTCTGATTTGAACTCCTCCCTCTATTTTTCCTTGGTATATCGGTTATACCAGCATCAAATTCTAAGTACTTACTGATCCATCTCTCTCTCTCTCTCTCTCTCTCTCTCTCTCTCTCTCTCTCTCTCTTTCTCTCTCTCTCTCTCTGCAGGACTCATTCTAGGAATTCCACAGATGTCAAAAATGCTTTATATAAAATAGTGTGGTACTAGAACATAGCCCACCACATTTTCTAGCATGCTGGAAATTGTCCCTTGTTTTCTGATAATACTGTATAAATACTACATAAATATTGGTACAGTTTGTTGTCCAAAAAAATCAAACCAAATCAAGCCAAACCAAACCAAACCAGACCAGACCAGACTAGACCAGACCAAACCAAACCAAACCAAACCCCTAGACTGTATGTTCAGTGAAAACCCCAAGTAATTCCCTAAGTGTTTTCATCCATGGTTAATTGAATGTATGAATAAAGAACACATAGGGACCTGTGTGTGTGTGTGTGTGTGTGTGTGTGTGTGTGTGCGCGCATGCTTATAAGAGTGCATACACAGAGGCATGTGTACCTTGTTTCTTGATGTATTTCTTGTTTCTTGATGTATTCCAGACAACTTCCTCTGTGTGTACTCTGTTTCGTACAGGACAGTAGTCAATAAAAGGGTATCAAGGAGAACACTTTATTGGTGGGTTGGTTTAGGGTGTTGAGAATAAAACCCAAGTTTACTAAATGCCAGGGAAGTATTCTATTCCTGAGCCCCGTATCAGTCCCATGATAATGCCTTAAAACTTAGAGTACTTGGTCTACTTTATCTCACCTGTCCTGTGGTTTTCCCGAAGCCACTGGAGGTATGTGTTTTCTTGCCTGAGTCTCCTTTTCACTGTAACCTTGAATGTCTTTCCTGAAATCTAAAGTAGAGGTTCCTCAGATTAGAATGTAAGGACATGACGGGGAAACATATTTTTAAGCAAGGCAAATTCTAAGCAGACAGTAAATGTGTTCTGAGTTACTTCTTTCTTTATGAGGCCCATCACAGTGATATCCATCCAGAAAGAGAGTGGAGGTCCTTTTCAAAGTCCAGTAACACTCAGGGCATGTGCTAGGGTGGCTGGGATGTTCTGTATAAATGGAACAGTAACAGTGGTGGAGCTTCAAGCCTAGCCATCCAGCAATCTGATCTCTCCCCCTTTCTTCGGGGGCCGTAATCTTAAAGATCTTCTGTCACAGTCTTACTCCTCATTAAATTCTGTGGTGTTTGCACAGCTTCCTCATAGAATTTTACCTTGCATGACATTCATTTGTTAATTCAGCTAAAGTATAAATATTCCCCGAATTCGGTCTACTTTCCGTCAGGCACAGTTACAGGCACTGAGTATGGCACAGATAGAATTTTATACCTTCATGAAGCAATTTCCATTCCAGGAAGAGGAGATGGCTAGTAGAAAATAAGTCATATGGGTGCTATAGGCAGTAAGGGTTGTAGAACACAGTTCAACTGGTGAGGGCCTAGGGTGAATAAGGAGGACATTACCTTACCGGTTTGAAGGGGGAAGAGATAAGAACAGACAGATGCCCAGGAAGCAGTCTGCAAATGGTTTCCACAGGATGCCTGGATGCCTTGCAGTCTGCAAAGAAAGAATGACCCCAGTGTGTCGTTTCTTCTGTTTGAGCTGAGGAATAATCAAGACTGGGACCACAAGAGTATTTTATCTAAGGGTGGGCTGGTTTGACTCATGTTTGGCAAACTTATTCTGGCTTCTGTACAGAGGAGATGAGGCTCTGTGGGGAAGCATCCTGCTTTTCTGAGAATTCTCTCTGATTGGCAGCGGTAGCTGTTCTCCTGAGTCTCATTTTTCCTCTCTGATCCTGCCTTCCATCCCATTTCCTTGATTCCTCCTCTCTGCACTTCTTACAGAATATGAAATGTCAAGGTGAGAAATAAAGAGCATAATTTGTTCAAGTGTATCTGCATGTAAATATGGAGAAATCACAGACAGTTAAACACTAAAATACAAGGAGATTTTCTTCATTGATGGACCATGTGGATGGAATTTTAGAATGGTAGGAGCCTGCTGGGGGTTACTGTCTTACATTACTTTGCTTCACTCTTGGCCTCAGAACGTTCCTCTTCTGTGGGTTCTCAGCACAGTGGTGTACCAATAATGACAAGCTTTTTGAAGGAGAAAAAAATAACCCTGGTGTGTAGAATTCGCTGGTTCCAGGGAATGTACCTTTCCACTCACAGAAGATTTTAAGCTACTGATGTCTGTGGTGTGAGCTACCTAAATCCCCACTGTTATCTGAATCACGCTTGTCATCTGCTAAATTCCTGCTTCTAGAATGTCACATTCCTTCATTGATCCTTTGCCTATTACAATGACTATAAGACAGTGGTGGCAATAACTATGGCTTGGTTAGTTTTATGTTTCCCAAGCTCATTTCTTGTTTCGTTAGCAATTACATCACTTTTACTGAGATTATAACTAAGATTTCTTAAATTTATATACAGATACACATGCTTCCATGCACATTTTGTATCCCTGAAATATTCAGACGTCCCAATAAAACCACACATTAAGTCAACGGGTATTTCTTTAAGACCTGTAGCTGGTGTCCTGATTTGAACATTACACAGTATTTACATCTATCAAAATATCACAAGCCATCTGTGCTGCATAGTTTTATGTCAACTTGACAGAGCTAAAGTCATCTGAGAGGAGGAGCCTCAATGAAGCAAATGCCTCATAAGATCAAGCTGTAGGTAAGCCTGTAGGGCATTTTCTTAAATAGTGATTAATTGAGGAGAGCCCAACCCATTGTGGATGGTAATGTCTCTGAGCTGGTGGTCCTTGATTTTATAAGGAAAGAAGCTGAGCAAGTCATCTGGATCAAGCCAGTAAGTAGTACTTCCTTCATGACCTCAATATTAGCGCCTACCTTCAGGTTCCTGCCCTGTTTGAATTATTGTCTTGACTTCCTTCAGTGATGAGCTATGATGTGGAAATATTAGCCAACTAAACCCTTTCCTCCCCAGTTGTTTTTTTTTTTTTTGTCATGGTGTTTCATCACAGCAACAGAAACCCCAACTAAAACAAGTTGGTGCCAGGATAGTGGGGTATTGCTGTGGCATGTTTTGGGGAAGATTTTGGAAGGGCTTTGGAACATTAACTAGAAAATCCATTGAGTTTTGAGAGCTCTGTAAGCTGTTTTGTAGGAGCTTGAAAGATAAAAATGCGGAGGGCAGTACAGATGTCAGAGGCCCGACTTGTAAAGTCTCAGAGGGAAGATTAAACTTTATCAAGGCAAATTGTTATTTGGAACTAAGATCTGGTGGTGCTGGTTAGCTGGAGCTGAAGAATCAGCTGTCATTAACAAGTTACCAGAACTACTAAAGTGAACCCTTTGCTTTGCTGGGACACTTGATGCTGGTCAGCTGGAGCTTGGAAAATACTGGTGATTAAAAAGGACCAGCATCGTTGAGATGAAATCTTCTGGAGAGCATTCTGAGAGCCATCATCAGAAGCTGTCCAAGGGGTGGTGGCCAAGGCTTTACCTGATGGTGAAAGTGAAGTGTCACTTGTGTGTACTAGTGTTCAAGGCATGAAGGGGTCATGGAGAGCAGCTAAGGTTTGACGCTGTGAGAGGCCAGGAGAGGCTGTTGGTGATGTTGCAGCCCCAGTAGCAGCTGCAGAGAAATTGAGGCTCGGCACAATGAAGGAATCCAAGGTGATACTATTGGTGAAAGTCTAGCCGAGTTACAGCAGAAGATGCCAGCATTTTACAGATGCCAGTGCCGTGGGCACCCAAGACCACCAAAAATAGCAACAGGGCAGAGTGGAGCCAGCCTGAGCTTAGAAGACAAGCTGTGTGTGCTACAGAGGGCAAAGCTGGAGAAGTGACAAAAGCCTTTTGGAGGAGTCCAAAAGATCATGGGTGAGTACCGGACATTATACATTACAATGCTTACACTATTGGGAATTTGGTTTTGCTTCTATCTGATTGTGCCTGTGCTCCAGTTCTTCTTTCTTGAAGTAAGAACATATTTAATTTTTACAAGAGCCCACAGTTGAGGTATTTTTGAATTTTAAAAAGAGATTTCAGATTTTTACAGTAGCTGGATATTTTAAAGGGCCTAAACTTTTTAATGTTTCAATTTGTAAAGACCTGAGTACTTTTAAAATTATTTCTGTTATTAATGTGAGATCTTGGGGATGAATGAGAAAGGAAAGTGAGGTGTTTGTGTGTAAAGTTTACAAGAGGTTAATTGTGCTGGGTAGTTTTATGTCAACTTGACACAAGCTAAAGTCATCAGAGAAGAGGGAACCTCAATGAGGAAAATGCTTCTATAAGATTGGATTATAGGCAATCCTGTAGGACATTTCCAAAATTAGTGATTGATACAGGGGCCCAGCTTACTTATGCTGGTGCCTTCCCTGAACTGGTGGTCATGGGTTCTATAGGAAAGCAGGTTGAACAAGCCAGTAATGGCTTTTGCGTCAGCTCCTGCCTTCAGGTTCTTACCAATTTTGAGTTCCTGTCCTGACTTCCTTCAGTAATGGCCTGTGATGTAGAAGTGTGAGTCAAATAAATCCTTTTTTTCCCTATGACCCATTTATCATGGTGTTTTATTGTAGCATTAGAAACCCAAGCTAAGAAAGCAATCTCTCTCTCCTCTCTCTCTCTCTCTCTCTCTCTCTCTCTCTCTCTCTCTCTCTCTCATGAATATTGCTAAGATAGCCATATAAATATATATATATTTGTTTACATATATGCAGATAGATAGATGGATAGATGGGTAGATAGATAGATAAATTTTGTGTCTAGGTTTTATTCATAAAATCATGACCTATTAGTGAATGCAAGGAATTAGCCTCTGTTCCAAGACATTTGAGAGTCCCAATATCCTTACTTACAGAAAATGTATGTTATAGAAGATGATTAGGGGAGGAGTCATGGGAACATATGACCTAAATGTAAGAGTGGAGTGGTTTCAGGTGGTTTAAGGACCATAAGGAGAAGAGCAACAGAGTAATTAGGCAGAGCACAGCCAGGAGAAAAGAATTCTCAGAGAGACTGACTTTTTGGGTGAGTTGGTGGTTGTAAGAAGTCACCTAGGGAAAAGTCTAAAATAAGCATTCAGTACACATGGAATAGTAAGTATAAAGTCGTTAGTTGAAAACTACCATGGTAGTTTTGAGAAATAGATGAAAAAAACCTATGTGGAAGGTTCCGTCAGTAGAGACTTCCTTTTCTTAGGATCAGGGCCATAGCCCTTGACTGCATCATATGATGCCTTAGAGTCATGGTGGAAGTTTGCATAATACTCCAAAGCACAGCAGAGAGCATTCTGAGGGCTTTGAATAAAAGAGAGTGATCTAATTTACAACTTCTCAACTCCCTGTATTTTCTGAAAGAGCAGATTATGTGTGTCTAGATAGGCAAGGGATTAGGTAGGAGACTATGCAGGAAATTGTTGGTATGATCAGGATGGAAGATGATGGGACTAGATTGCCATGGGAAACTAGAACAGAGGGAGGTGCTCATGGGTTCAGGAAATATGGAAGTGGAGACACTGAGATTTCTGATGAGTTGTGGGAAGGGAGAAAGGGGTGTCTTCAGATTAGGTCAAACATTTAAGACCTATTGCCAATGAACCCATCTATGTCCATTATGGACTGTAAAATTTCATCTAGGGAAAGATGCTGGGGAGGGAGTTGAAGATGACTTTCACATACTGGGCATCCCACTAGTCATAGCTATTTGAATGCAATTAGCATATTGGCCACTTCTCAGGCTATTCGTTTGGACAAGACTTTCAGGGAAGAAACTAGTGTGAGATTATGAGGAGCTCTCACCAAAAAGTGAAGGAGAAGACTCAGAAAAGAAGGCCATGAAAGACTCATGACAAAATCTATGGTGTATCTCTGAGGAAGACAGAAAGAGAGAGGTCCTTAAGATATGGTGACTGTGTAGATGTTGGTGGTAGGGAAGTTTGAGAAGGGGGCAGAGAACAGATGCTGAAGGCTCTTGGAACTGGTAATTGGTGGCCTGAATCAGAATTATTATGATGGAAGGAGAACCAGGCTTGAGTGAAAGGAATGATGAGAATAATGAGGCAAGGAAAAGCAGTCAATTTCCATCAATTGTGGTTTTCTATTAAATCACCATGAACATTCTAGTAGTGAACTCAGGCCTATTGTTCCTATTTGAAATTATGTTGTTAATTCCTGTAAGCTTCTGGCTGTTCATTGTCTTGTATGTATTTCTGTTTAAAGACATTTCATTGAACACATTGTTGACTTACCAGCATTGAGCTTACACCCAGCCCTGCTATAATAATTCTTATTTCTACAATGCTTTTTGCTCTGTTTTCTCCATAAGTCAAATCTCAGACTCTGTGCACTGAGATATGGGATTCCATCACTATGCATAGGGATGGCTTTAAAAATGACATCCCTTGTATCAAGCATAAAGCTAGGAACACTGTGGCACTGAAGGTACCCTGAAAACAGTACCTGTTTACAGTTCAAGAGCTGAAACTTGAAGTCTAATGTCTCCTTATCGGACTTCAGCTGGGAACATTCATTCAGAATGACTCATGTATTTTTATGCCCTGTGAAAATTTACAAGTGACTGAAGAGTGTTTTTGAGCATTGCTTTGGAAGTCACAAGGATTTTAAGAAGTGGGTGGAGTCCATTAATGACTTCTATGAGTGCCCAACCACAGGTAACCGCTTGAGATGTTTTGTTGCAAGGTTGGTGGGGTAAATGGATATTGTACTTAGTTTGCTCTTACTACGACACAGGATACTCATGTGTTTTTGTGATGAGAGGTCTGGTCTTGTACAGAGAGAAAGTGGATTGCTTTCAAAGGAAAACCTTGAAGAAGATGAGAAGTAGAGTGTTCAGGGTACTGGCTAAAGGGGCCTCCTGTGATGAGAGTGGAGCACGTTACTCATTGGGTAACTTGGGACTTGTAAGTAATGCCTTTCTGTAAGGTTTTATATTATTCATATGGGTTTAGTGTGTTTCCTAGTAAATTAATTCCTGGGCATGATATAATTTTAATGTCTGGAATAGATTTTTCCTTATTACTACACTTTATAAATGCTTACTGCAGGCATTGTGACAGATAGTGATTTGGGCATACTTATTTTATATAAAATCACTTATTGACCTCTTAGCAGATTTTAATAATGTTGAAAGGAGTCTTGCATTTTTTTAGGAAGGCGATTATATTTTTAGAAAGCAGCAGATGTATCTCCCTTTGTTCTTTCAGTGTTTGTTTGAATCTCCCGGACAACATTCTACATCACTTTCTTAGTCCTATGTTTATAGAATTATGTTGTGCTTCAGATTTAATGTGAGATTTCATTAGTTTTGCTATAACATTAGTCTCCAGGGAGTTGATTTTTTTTTATTTACCTGAAGCTTATTCCCCCCTCCTACCTTCCCCTTCTTTCTCTAACCTTCCCGTCCCAATCCTGCCTCCTTTTGCTCTTAATTTTAAAAAAGATTTTCAGTATTATTGCATATTTATTTTATACATATTAATTGTAATTGTTGATATGTATGAGCAGTGTGGGGGGATGTGCCTGTGAGTGCTCAGAGAGACCAGAGGCATCAGCTATCCCTAGGGATGAAGTTAATAGGTGGTTGATAGCTGCCTAATATGGGTGTTGGACTCAGTCTCTGCAAGAGCAGCATGCAGTCCAAACTGCTGTAGTACATCTCCAGCCCTCCTTTAATAGTTTAAGATAATGACTTATCCTTGTTATGTCCCCCATCCCTAACATCTTATATGGTGTATGTGTAAACTCTGCTTGGGAACAGTATAATTTTTATTATTATTTTTAATATTGATTTTTATCCCAGCTTTGTAGCCTACTATTTAATAAAAGTTCTCGAAAGGTTTTTCTAAAGTGTTAACAGTATCACACACACTCCAGGGGTTCTTGTAGGTATTTTTGTTGTGGTTGTGTTGTATGTGAAACCAATACTTTCTTCTATAGCTGAGTTTTCTTGTGGTAGATTATTGAAGGGGACACAGCTAGAGCCTGAGTGAGCTTCTCATTCTAATTAAAGCACCTTGGGGTGGACACTCTTAGGTGCCCGTTATCGGTCAAGTCACTTTGGGGTATTAGAATTCCATCTCACTTCTTCATACCCTCTGATATTTCCTCCTTTGTCACTGAACCACCATTGACATCATCATTTAAAATGTCTGTGCTGCTCTCCTCTACCCAACTGCCGACTGCATGCCACAAGCTGTGAAGTGCTGGCTCAGCTCATGGCTTCCTGTGCTTTCCTACAGGTACCATATTTGTTTTGAATTCACTGCCTCCTCCCACCCCCACTTATGCAGGGTACCTCAGTTTAAGGTTATTTGCTTTGTCCCGGTTGCAGTGCCTCTGAGATCTCAACCTCTGTTTTATGGATGTGTCTCTACACTTGTCTCTTGTATAGATTTCTGTACATGACCAAGGGATCTGACCTCAGTCTCCTTCCTTTTTTCCTGGAAATTCTATTATTTTTTCCTACTTTTCTCTTCATATGGTGAACTCTTAGTCAGGGTTCTCCAGGGGAACAGAACCAAAGTACCCTGTTATGTAAGTGGATTCATTGGACTGGCTTATACAGTAGGAGACTGGGCACTCAGCAGTAGCCTCCTGCACTCTGCAAAGGCAGGGAACACCATAGCTGCTCAGTCGGAGCAGCTGGAAGCCTCAACAGTTTCCTTCTGATGCTGAAGTCTGTGTACTCTCTGGAGAGTTGCTGGCATTGAGTTCACATTGAAAGCTGAAGAAGCAGGAGTCAGCTGCCTGACCAAGGCTGCAGCGCTATGGAGTACTCCTTTTGGGAGAATAAAGCTTGTCCACACTGACTGGCTTCCTCTTCTTCCACCTGGGCCCTTAACCCATTGCAAAGTGCTCACAAACAACCAAGGCAGGTCATTGTCCCTCAGATACTGCCACATTTCCTCTGGAAATGCCCCCACAAACACACTCAGATATGTACTTCACCAGTCCTAAGCATCTCAGTCCAGCCAAGTTGAAAGGCAAGACCAAGCATCACAGAGGCCATTCTCATGCTCTCCCATCTCCTTAGACAATTAATAATAGACATTTAGTTTGCTTAAAGATTAACTACTCTGTTCTGTATAGTGCTTCACTTAACATCCTTTTCTTTTCCTGTGTCCCATGCCAGCCATTTAAAATTTCAATTACTACTGAAAGCATAACCCAGACAGGGCACTGCTAGGGGCGCTGGTTATAGTCCCAGCTTCTTTTCCATCTGAAATGGAACTTTTAAATAAACAGTGTATTTTGGCATTGACGTAAGAGACATGCTTTTTGTGGACCCCTACTAAAATAGTTCCTCTGACTGGGTAAAGCTTGTGCTCCTTACTAATTGAATCTGTAGCCACATTTCATTTTTGTTGTTGATGAATTGTGGGGGGAAGGGTTATGGTCTACTGAAATGTCCTTAGTCTCTGCTTTTGGAGAGCTGAGACCAGTGAGTGGTCAGTAGTATCCCTTCTCTGAGCTTCATCACGACCTCCTCTAAAATGAGATTATAATCACCTTTTCCCGAGATCCATTAACTTTTAGTTTAACTTAGGCCATATTTGATTAGCATGAAATCACCTAAGAAGAGGCAGCCTTGTGAACTTTGGCATATAGAAACTGCTTTGGGTGTTTCTAGAATTGAATCCACTTTATGGGAAATCTGGGCCTCAAATACGTGCCAGACTTCACATCCGTACATGGTTTATCTCAACAAGGCATTCAGTACTAGATAGCTACTTGTGTAAATACTGACCACTGTTTTTGTCACCAGTATGTTCAAAGGCCTGGGTGGAGCCCCATAGATGTGTAGGCTTAAACTCTGTATTCTTAGTACTAAGACATGTGAAAAATTTCTCAGCAAGGTGCAATGGTTCGTGCTTTTTGTTCATACTCCCAGCCTGAGCAGGTCATGTAGGTCCAAATGCAACCTTGCTGTCATTTATATCACAGTAGCTACAGGTCAAGTTCTGTGTTAGATGATAATGTGTCTAAAGAGACAACTGTAGTGTTATCCTCCAAACAGTAATGTCAGATATTGGAGAAGTTGGGATAGATTCAGAACTGTGCAGGAGGACAAGTTAAAAAAAAAGTAGATTTCAGAGGAAAGACTGGATGGTGGGGAAGTGGCCAGCAAGGGTATCATTGGTAACATTAACTTTGCAGAAAATACCTAGAGTTTTATAGCTATGAACTGAGACTGTATTGGAACAGGCAAACCTGGGGAGTCCTAAGTTACAACCAGGGCAGAAGGGTAGGGTAGCCATTCAGCGGGCAGCAGTCCACAGAAAGCACCAGTACCACACTGGTCACAGCTACCTGCTGAGGCTTGGAAAAGCAGAAGGCAGGAAGTACAAGGTACTGCTTAGACATTCTTGTGGCTGCTGGGGAGACAGAAAGTCCCAGCTCTTCTGACCATCCCACACAATCCAGGGTGAGCACCATCACTGACCTTCAGATCCACCTGTAATGTGAAGACAATGATAACAGGGTCCACTTTCTAGGATCAGAACAGATCAGCAGAATTAACTTCAGGGCTAACCACAGACAGCGTATCATCCAGCCAGCTTCAGCCAGTTATAAACACAAGTGGTTGGACCTGAGAGCTAATGATCAAAGGCAGGGAAGGAAGAGCCAGATGCTTGCCCACACCTGTTCTAAAGTGTCCTGGGTCCCACTGTATAGGTTAAGTGTGCAGATATTGCTCAAGTCAGAATAGTGCCCTTTAAGACTCTCCCAATCCCCTGACTTTGAAGTGAAAGCAGGAGGTACCAAGAAGGCAGGACTCAGATCTCAGATATGTATGTATATATATACATATATACATTGTACAATATATATATATATATATATTGTATATATATATATATATATATATATATATATATATATATATATATATGCTGTCCAGGACATAGCACTAGAGATGAGATGACTAGGGTGGCTTTGGACATGGGTATGACATGATAAGGTAAACATACATTAGTCCACAGGTTGCATTCATTTAGTGGGTACATGTGATCCACTGGTTGTTTGTGTGTGTGTGTGTGTGTGTGTTCTCAGCATATGATCTCAGTGAGCATCTTCCAGGCCATACTGAGCAGTCTGACAGTGAGAGGGCGATGGTGTGACCCTGAGTCCCTGCAGAACACTAGAGAACATTCACTTTGTCTCTGAGTCTCAGGGAAAGCTCCTCAGGTCCTGTTTTTAATCTGGGGCACATCTGCACACAGCAAGTTCTGTACATGAAAGTTCTGGCCCTTGTGCTAACACATGTAAAATGGGATTACCAAACCGCAGATTTCCCCTGTGCAGTTACTCTCACCTGACTGTGATGCTGCATGCGATCCTGACTGTGTGACTCTCCTGAGTCTGATGACTCAGGCTGAGAAAGGTGTGTGGAGAGTGTGCTGAGGCTTCTGTCCTAATCCTTCTACCGTGGACAGATGCAATAGTGGTCATGGTGTGAGATTATCTGGCTAGTGCTTGGGAATGACATACCTCAGCTCTGCTTGCTGATTCAAGGCTCATAGACAGGACACAGTTACATTTCCCCATGTGTTTCAGGAGCCAGTAGTTCATGGACCAGAGGAGAAACAGGAATTTGCTGAGCATTTGCTGTAGGCCGATCACCATGCTAGCTTCCATTATTTTATTTAATCCTTTGCGTTCTTCACAGTGACTGCTGCTACTGTTACTGTTTTAACAGATTTCTTTAAAAGCTATAAAACAACCGCAGGCATAGGCAGGGTAAGTGATTTGCCCAAGATAACACTGCTACAAAGTGACAACCTGGGATCAATTAAGATGGGGTGACTTCTTTTCCCTTAACTCTGGCATCTCAGGTGCCATAGCCCCAGGGGGTGTTCATCAGACAGCAGGCATGCACAGGAAAAAAAAAAAAAAAAAGAAAAAGAAAAATGGTTCCAACATGTGCTCTCAAGAAATCCAGACTCTAATACCGAAGGCTGCTCAGAAGCAAGTGTTAAATGAGGAAACATGTAATTGAAATGTCAGAATAGTGCATCAAATGGAAACTCGAGGCAAGAAATTATTTTTTGTAGTTTGTCTAGAATTTAAGTTAGGGCGGGTGGCCTTTTGAAAGAAGTATAGTCTGGACACCAATTATATGTCTGTCATTTGTCTTCTGAAAGTTCTAAACGACAGGTAGCTTAAGAGATACAGAGACACCAGTCTCCCAAGCCTGGTGACCTTAGATCACTAAGGTCTGTTACCCATGGTTAAACTTATTCTTCACTAAACCAGACCTTGATGGAATCCCAGAGGGAGGATGCAGCTGTGGGAGACTGTGCATACAAGGGAGGTAGATTACCCATATCAGATGGCTGTTCCCTTCATCCTTCTGCTTTTTCCAAGTCTCCAAAGCTGGAGCAGTCTCCAGGTGTACCAGGATCCTGTTCCTTAGACCTCTCTACCCTGGCCTAGGCAGATTTGCCCCCTTTCAAGTGAATGCAAACCAAACGAAATCTATAATTATCATTCCTAATTCCACTTAATTAGTCACAAGCCAGCAGCCAAATCTGCTTTCTCATAATTATCTGATAAGCAGTAAGCACATCTCATAGATTATAATTAACACTACTTAATTAAAATCTAATATACACACACCCTTTCCTCAAAATACATCTAATTGGGTTCATAACAGTGGTAGATAAAAAAATTCCTCTTCAGTTACCCCTCCCTAAGGATTTCAAATTCCTACTGTCTCTTTATTGGGTCTCCCTGAAAAGGAGCAGTGAGTAGCAGATACCTCTGCTTGGTGCCCACCCCTTTTAGGAAGGGCACATATTTTTTTTCTCAGGAGACTTAGAAAGTCTCAATTCTTTTCCCTTTCTTGAAGGACCATGCACTAATAAAGAAATGGCCCATAGATGCCATGTCACTGGTTTATGTTTCATACCATGGAAATGCAGGGTCCCAGTGTAGTTTCTCTATATTAATGGTTTTCAACCTCCCTAATACTGCGACCCTTTGATACAGTTCCTCATGTTGGGATTGACCAGTGGTCATAAAATTATTTTCGTTACTACTTCATTTTGTCTTTTTTTTTTTTTCCAGAGCTGAGGACCGAACCCAGGGCCTTGTGCTTGCTAGACAAGCGCTCTACCACTGAGCTAAATCCCCAGCCCCTCATTGCTACTTCATAATGATAATTTTGCTACTGGTAGGAATTATAATGTAAATATCGGTGTTTGCTGGTGGTCTTAGGTGACACCTATGAGAAGGTCACTTAATCTCGTAAAGGTTCATGATCCACAGATTGAGAATCACTGATCTATTACTATAGACAAAGTTGGAAGACCCTATCTACTCATTTTCAAAATAACACATGTAAATGGCAGAAAATCAAAGAAAAGAAAAAGAAAAAATAAATAAAGTGCCCCACACTGTTTATAATCAGGGAAATGAAAACCCAAACCAGAATGTGATCTCACACCTATTAGGATGATGTGTATCAAAAAGATACTATTTTAATAATAATAAAAATTTAATAATATTTGTAAAAGTCAGTGCTAGTGTAGATGCCGAGGAAGGAATGTTCTGTTGTTGTTAATACAAATCATTATAGACATTATGAAGAATATTATGGAAATTCCTCCAAAACCAAGACAGAGACACACATGTTAACATAATTGGGTTTAATGCCTTGCTTTTTCTTTGACTATTTGTGTTTATTGTCTTGCTTGTTCCTTGACTATTTGCATCTATATTGTACTGCTAGACGCTCAACTTAGAACTGACCTTAATACATGCATGTAATCAAAATGGTATAAAAGCATAAAGGAGGAGGGGGGATGGGATAGGAGGCTCTAGGGAGGGGGAACGGGGGAAGGGGATGACATCTGTATTATAAATTAATAAAATATCCGATTCAAAGGGAAAAAAAAAAAAGAAAGTCTATATGGCTGTTCTGTACTTTCCACCCTTTGGCTTTCCTGACTGACTGAGGATTAGACATGTGATGTGGTACCACTCTTTTTCTGGGCAGGGGGAACTACCTGGCATTGGAAGTCAGACTGGGGTCCATCTTGAAGCTACAAAGACTGCTCTTCATGAAGTAGCTAGCTGCCCATTCATCAGAGATGGGCTCAGAGAATAGGTTCAACAAACCCAAAACACTTTCGCTTGTGTCTTTTTAGAGCTAGTGCTATGCCAAACAGATGACCTGTGCTGGTTCTTCCTATGACAAAGTGAGGGGGTGAATGAAAAGCAAGGAAGAATGGTTGTAACAGAGGACCGATAGGACTCAGTTCATATAGGGATGGCCTTGACTGGCACAATATTCTTGGATGCTAGTGGAGGACTGGGATTTGCCAGACTCAGGGAGAGTTATGCACAAGAATCCTGGATAATCAGTGAGGAACCTCTTATGTAGCATCAGAGATCCTGCTAAGAGAGGGTTGTTTGTCTCTCTCCTTGATATCTAGTCTAGTGCTTGAAGAAGGATGGAGTCGATACATGGTTTATTGATAATGTAATTTATGGATTGCTTAGTTCTTTTCAGGCTGTGACATAATACACTGGGGAATCAGCTTGTGGTGAGATGAAGTGAGGGCCAGGGCCTAAGCATTCTCCCTGAGATGCTCACTGCTTTCCCTGGATCGCACTTCTCGATGGCAGAATGTAATTTATGGTTACCACCTCAAAGTCAGATGGGCATAATGTGCTCACAGCTGTAAATCACCTTGCACGTGCCCAGGGCCTATGCAAGGCGGTCCTGTTGAATAAATAAAGAAGAAGAAGGCAAAGTCATCACTGGTCATTGCTGTCCAGGGAGAACATTTACAGCCAACTGTGAGACTAAGTATCGTGCTTCCCTTGTGGTCTCCTTTCTCTTAGCCACTTGCCTCCTTTTGTGTCCCTATGAAGCCCTTTGGGCTATGAGTAAATCTTTAGCAGATTTAGCAGCCATTGGGAGAAGAAGCAGATGTTGAGCTGTCTGTCTCTACACAGCTCTATCAAGGGAGTATAGCAAAAAAAAATCTCTAAGAATTTCTTTTTCGAGCCAACTGCCATTGTCCTTCAGGGGTCTTAGAGTCTTGTTTACTCAACAGATTTGGTCAGGAAGTGGCAATGCTATGAGCACCTTAGATCACTGTCACTGTCTGGTCATGTCTTTGGTTTTTGGGGAGTTTCAGAAGCCTTTTGTCTTTCATCCCTTTTCCTCTCCTGGGGAGCTTTACAAATGAGCACAGCTTGTGCCCCCACTACCATGGCCTCCTAGACAAGGACAGGGCTGTAGCCTTTCTCTTCACCCTTTTTTTTCCAACTCAGATTGGTCATTTGCACTTCCCTGTCATGGCTGCAGACTCTACCCATGGGAGTGTTCCCAGGGAAGATGCTCAGTTTGTCCTGTCTTTGCACTGAGGTACCTTCCTCACCTAATCCTTCTTTTATGCTGAGCTTTTCATAATATGTTGGAGTGAATAAATTATATTTTCAAAGGTTAAGACAGGATTTCTGCAGTTAATTCTCCGGCTGATTTGCCCGTTATTTTCTGAACCTAGGGAAAAAGAGTGAAAGCTGAGCTTGAGGGGGCAGTGTGCTTTCCTGTGCATCTACCTCCACGAATATGCTAGTAACGTGTCTCACACACTTGAACCCTGCCTGCTCCTGTTTCCTCTGTAGGACCAAGAGGACTCATCTTATTTGGTGCTACTGGCTCTAAAAGTTTCTAAGCACAGAATCATTGTAGGGTTGTTTATCTGTCTGTGCCATTTAAGGCAAGATGGGAGGGATGAAAGAAAAATTAGATGGCTAGAGGAGGAGGTGGGTGAAAAGAGAGTGAAAGTGGAGGAACCAGAGTGGTCAGGGACACCACGAGAACATAGGATACGTCACCAACTGCCCGGGAATCATGGGAACTAACAGAGATCAGGGAGCCTGTAGGGGTCTGACGTACGTTCTCTGCATGTATGTTGTGGCTGAGTATCTTGGTATTCTTGTGAGAGTCCTAATAGTGTGAGGTGGGGCTGTCTCTGACTCTTATGCCCCCTTGTAGGACCACTTTCCTCCTACTGAATTGCCGTATCCAGTCTTGGTATGATGGTATGTTCCTGGTCTTGTTATAGCTTGTTATGCTGTATTTGGTTGATGGGCCAGGGAGACCTGCTGTTTTCTGAGAGGATATGGAAGGGAAGTGGATCTGAGGGAGAATCAAGGTAGGGAGTAGGGGAGAGACTGGGGAAAGGAAAGAGGAAAGAAACTGTGCTGGGAATATAGTATATGAAAGAATAAAAAGAAAATAAAGTGAAATCAGCCATTTTCTGCCTGAGCTCTGCAGGATCTGTCAGAGAACCTGCTCCATTCTCTTGAATGGGGTACCAAGAGACAGAATAAATACAGAACAACAATTCCAACAACAACAACAAACCAAAGGGACATTTCTGAAACATCCACTCACATGGTAATCATATTATTCAAAGTACTAGGATGTCTGTTAACGTATTCGTACAGTAGTCAAGGGTAGGCTGGCTAATGAAGCAGAATGCCCCAGGGGACATCAGAAACTTTGTAGATAGCCATGCAGCATTGGATCTTTGTCAGGAGCATCTGCTCCTGCATACCATTGAGACCCAGATGCCTCCAGGCTCTTCTGTGTGACATGGTCTCAGAAGGAAGCACTCGCCCACCGTGCAGCTTCAAATGCCAAAGCTGCAGCACTGTGGAGACCTGCCTCCCTTTATCTTCAGTATCTTTCCATCTGACCTTCCTGCCATCTGGTCTTTCTTGCAGAAAATAATGAGTCTGCAAGAAATGTACTCAGGCCAAGTCTCAGAGGGCAACTGGAGAGTGTGCCGGGTCCTGGGTGTTTACAACCAATTGGCTTTTGACTTTGATGTCCTGAAAGAAATTCATGGTTGTGTGGATCTGTGACCAACCATGGAGCAGAGTTTGATGGAGAGATAGGAAAAGCTTCGGCTCAGTCACTGTTGTTCCCAAAAGCCATGATGTGAAATTATGATAGAAAATGAGCCTGAAGATTATTCATCTCATCCACACCCCGCCCCGTGGATATCTGTCATCAAATTCTATCATCTCAGTCTCCTGAGTATTTTCACAAGCTTGTCCATTTCTCCCATAACTGACACAAGCTCGGCTCTTCATTATGCATTGTCTTGTATAGGTGTACATAACCTTAATCAGCATGGCCATCATCATTTAGTGGTGGCTGTCTTGGCATGAGAAGCTGGCCTGACTCTGTCTTGCTTGCCATCCTTCAAGACTCTCAGTTGCCTGAAAGAAAAAGCGTATACTACATCTCATAGCTCTTGTCTGACCACTGCCCCATACACAGCACTGTTTATCATCAGCTCCTGCCTACCTCATAAACACTATAGCAGCCTGAGCTCCTTGTGGCTCCGTGCTGCATGATGCACTTTTTTCTCTCTCTTCTTCTGTCCCTATTGCTTCATTCTCCCATCTCTCTTTTCTGGTCCTCACCTCTCAGGGATGCTCCCTATCTTGTCCCAAGCTTCTAGCCTTAGCCAAGCTGAGATATTCTCTCTGTGCTTTGACTGGTTCTGAAATGTGCATACAACTGTGGTATTATGTGTTTCTGATGCCTTCTTTACTGGAAGAAAACTATGGGCATCTAGACCACTTAGTGATTATTAACAATAGCTAAAACAATAATAATAAATAGGTGGCACCTTTACATGCTTATTTTAGTGGTAGGTAAATCTGACAAAAGAAGAGAAACAACTAACAGCCTGGGATGTTCTTACCCATGCATAGTCAGTTTATTTTCCTATCTATTCTTGATCACCTTGACCAGATCCATATACAAGGTACCCTTAGTATAGGTAGAGACTTGAAAATTAAGAAGCCCCAGCAAATAAAAAAAAATCAGTGTTTACATAAAAATGTAACTGTTTATCATGAGAAGACAGAGGCAAATGTATGTATTAAAAATGGGTAAATAAAAGCAAGTAGAAGAGAGAAAGCAGAATGTAGAGACGAGTGTTAGTGTGAACGGAAAGGAGGAGGACTCCTTTGCACTGTTTCTAGTGTGTTTTGAGTGCCTAGCCTAGCTTGTGGTAGTTCAGCCCATTGCTAAGTTTGATTCACTCATAACAAGTATCATATCTTTAGAAAGTTTCCCTTTCTCAAATATTGTGCTATGTATGTGGATGTTTGCCTTGCGAATTTATAGAGCATCTCTTCCTTATTTTCCTGGTTGTCTTTAGCTAGCTAGTTCTTAAAAACCAGCCTTCCCCTCCCCTTCAGCCTGCCTAAGTTGTATGTACTGGCTACAAAGTTATTTTCAGAGACAGGCCAGTGACTGATGTGTGGCCAGTGGAAACAGCAGTTTCTTTTCTGTATTATTCAGGTAAAAACCCCAAATGATGGCACCCCTCTTTTTGACTCTGCTGAAATAACCCTGTTCACCAACCTTGTCCTAGTCCTACTACCTTGTCAATCTTTAAGTCCTAGACTCAGCAATCTAGCTTTTCAAAGGAGTTGAAATTATTTAAAACCACAGGCAACTCTAAAGTCAGCAAACCTATTTAGCAGCTCAATTCAAAAGTAAGATTGAATGTACATTTTAGAGGGGATTTGGATGCTGCAGGAGAGAGCTAGTATTTCTTTTTTCATCAGATTCACACAATGTGTTTTGTTTTCAGTGAAGCACTCTCTAAGCCGCAGCCTTCTATATCTGGCTTGAGTTTTTAATGTGAGAGGGAGTTAGGTGTCTGTGTTGCCGTCTTCTGTCTTCTGCTCCTATTTCAAGAGCTTCCTCTCCTGCCCTAATGAGGGCGAAAGTCAGGGTCTAGAAGTGGCTCAGGCAAGACTCCTCTTTCTTAAAAGGTAATTAGAGTTCAGCCTCCGTGGAATACTCCAGAGAGGGATAATCTGGGACACAGGGAATGCACCACCATATAGCTCTTTATACCTTGGGTTAGCCATTTGTGTGGGGGCAAAGTAGAAGTGAGAGGTTGAATGTCCTCAGGGCAGGGCAGGCTGCAGAAGTCTGGCTGTGGGCCATGCTCCTGGCTCAGGATGAGAAGCTGGTGCCTGGCGAAGGACTCTGATGATTGCTGTAGGGTCAGTTCGTAGATATTTTCAGCCTCTCTTGGATTGTCATTTGCTAGAACCACTGGAAGATTAGTCCCTACAGATGAGAAAAACAAAAGAATTCCTCAGAGGAGGAAGAGGAAGCCTAATTGCCACTGGCTATTTCCAGATATGGGAACTATTTGAGGCTCTGTTGGTAGTCTCAGCTTTGAAACTCAGCAAGATAGCAGGCTGGGAAAGTTTGATGTGGCCCAGAGACCTCTCATGACCTTTTAAGTCAGTACTCATCAGGACTGAGTGTCAGCCTGGGACTCTCAGTCACCCATCTGAGCCACATCATTACAGTAGCTGGAGTGATTCCATTCATGCTCATGGTCAACTCTTCCCAGTTACCCACAGTTCTCTGAGATGCACTGTTTATGGCATCAGGAGAACCAGGCTTGACGTTAGTAGTGTTGCTTCCTGCAGGATGCATGCATGGTCTCTGTATAAACATGAGAAGATAATACAGATAAGTGTGCTCTTATTGAAATGACCACCTCATACCTCTCAGAGTTTCAGTGAACTTGGCTTAGCCTCTGACTTTGCAGAGCTATTTGAGGGTTAGTAGAAGACTTGCATACAGAAAAGAAAAGCAACTCAAAGACCCTCATTTCTGCAAGAAACCACATCTGGATGTCATGTTTGGTCTGCTGTTGTTGCCTCCTTAGCCTGCCTTCTTTCTATGTATCCCCAGTGTTGCCTGGCACCAGTCTCCCTCTGTACCCATGCCCACATTCTGATTGCAGTAGCCCTTGAAGGGAAAATGTGATCTTGTGAAAACATTTCCCTAGTCTATTTAATAACTTTTCCCGATCTTTCTGGAACAATCCTTTTGTTTCAGCTGCTGTGGTTTATAAAATATGCCATGAACATTCTAATCCCCATCCCACTCTATTTCTCTGTGTCTATTTTTTATTCACATTTCAAAATTCAAAAGCCACAGAAGGAAATAGTGTGAAATACTTGTGAAATGCCTTTCTTCTAGCTCCATGCCCCAGAAGACGACTCCCTCTCTCCCAGGACAAATCAATGTCATCAGTAACCTTCCATATGAATATGGAAAACAAATTCTCTTTTCCCATTTCAGTACTAGCATTCAGTATATACTGCGCTGGCTAGTTTATATTTTATTTTTATTTTTTATCAATATGACACAATTAGAATTACCTGGGAAAAGGGAACCTCAGCTGAAGAATATCCTTCATCAGACTGGACTGTGGTCAAGTCTGTGGGTCTTTTCTTGATTAGTGATCGATGTAGGAGAACATAGTTTACTGTGGGCACTGCTGTGCCTAGGCTTATGGTCCTCCACCATATAAGAAAGCAAGCCAGTCAACAGCTTTCCTCTGTGGTTCCTGCCTCTGCCTTGGATAATGGACTGTAACCTGTAAGCCAAATAAACCCTTTCCCCCAAAGTTGCTTTTGGTCACAGAAATAGAAAGCAAACTAATGCAGATAGCCAGTTCTGCATTATTCCCTTTTATGTAGTTTCTTGGAGGTTAGTTCCTGCCAGTGAAAAAGAAGCTTCTTTACTCTGTTTTGCAACCCCTTGGTTGGGTTTTCACACTATTCTTCTGCTTCTCTGAGCTCTTTCTACTTCTGACATCAATGTCACTTCTGCTGGGAAGTCTTCTTAGTCATTTCAACTTCCAGCAATGTCTCCAAGATCTCTAAGCTATAGATGTGTTTGTTTACAGAGCTGGCCACTGTGATAGGTTGTGATGTCTTCTATGGTAGCAACTCTCTTACCCCATTTTGTGGTACTTACAGTAATACAGTGGTTAGCAGATGACCTTCCTTTATGGCAAGGATGAATTAGTTTGTTGAAGGATAGCTTCAAGAACAGAATCTGCAGATTCTGCCTTCTCAGAGTCTGTGCCAGACACCAGGTTTGTTTATAATGACCCTGGATGATCTTTCCAGCCACAAAAAGCCCCCCTCAGGCATCTCTTGGATTGCAAATATGTGCTTGTCCTGATCAAAGCATAAAGGGCAGAATTTCCATGGCTGTTTCCTCCAACAAACAGTTGCTGTTTTGCATTTCCTCCCTCAAAAGTCAGCCAATGGGTGGGCGTTGCCAAGTCACGGAGTATAGAGCAGAAAGATGGGTTCTCTGGGCCCAATGTGTTGAAGGTCATGTCTGCTTCGAGATGAGGGACAGAATCACAGAATTCCTTTTACAGGTGAGGGCTGTAGAGGGAAGAGGGAAAGGACATTCCATTTTGTCAGCATACTCAGTGATCTCATTCTAGGTGACATTGTCTAGATGCTCTGGTACTAGTCCTGTGAGCACAGGCCATTCCAGGAAAGAAAAGCAGCTGGCCATTCTCTCTGCACAGCAGCCAGTCCCTCCCTGGGGGTCTTCTCTACTTTGAGATCATCTCTAGATTAGTAAATAATTTTACATTAGGCTAATTAATTCTAATAGACTCATTAGTTGAGTCCTAGAGCTCAATCTCAAGGGAATGAGCCAAAGCTGGGAACATATTTTTGTGAGCAAATTGTGTCATTTTTGTCCAAGTTAATTACAGCTGAGGCCCCCCAAAATATATCCTCCAGTTCTTGGAGTTTGATTTGCCTCAGGTCTGTAGAGCCGTTAATAGACATTTCTGCCCTGATGAAGCTTTCTCTCTTTGGAAGCTGTGGTCCTTTTCCCCCTTTCTGTTTTGGGATTCCAAGAAGGGAAGAGTAAATCAGTATACAACTTGAATAGCTCTCTGTGATGTAATTTACGGAGAATAAGCATAAACAAAAAGGAGACCTCATGAGATATTACTAGGTGACATAGGTTGGAAGTACTTTAGTTGTTTGGAGAAACAAGCAATTACTGTACATTGAAGTAGTAAAGGAAGTTTCTAGTTCCCAACTCCTTAACTCACGTGGGAAGCTGAGCCACAAGGATTGTGAGTCTCAAATCAGCCTGGGCTACATAGTGAATTCCAGGCCAGTCTGGGTTACATAGTGAGAACCTGTCTGAAGAAATAAAGGAAATGCTAATTAACTCTTTTGCTCAGTACATACTGTATGTTTGCAGTGATGTACCACATTGTACTTACAAACAAAGTAAAAGTATTAAGACCCCATCAAAAAGATTTACAATGGTTAAAGAGGTGTAAATGTTAAGTACTCTGATTTGGCCACTATACAAGTATTAAATTATACTGACTTCAACAGATTACACAATTGAAACTTGATATTAAAAGTAATTTGGATCAACATAAGGAAGGTGATGTCAAGTATAGAATTGTGGATTCTATAAGCAATAAAACTCCTGAAGACTTTACTGTAGAGAGAGGTAGCCATTAAGCAACTGTGTCGTAAGAGTCAACAGGCAGACACACCAGTGACCATGACTAAAGTGGATGAAATGAGAGTAGGGTGGTGCTGGAGACAGCAAATTCAGGAGGATGGACTTTACGAGTATTTCCAAGAGAAATTCTGCTTAGTAATTTATACCTTAGTAAGGATAAGATGCCCCCATTCCTCCATGGGAGAGGCCAGCAGGTCTCCAGCAGTCCTGGTTTTGAGCTGATTGAAGCCCTCTGCCTTCACTTGCAGAGCAGAGCTACTGGATATTCTCTCCTGCCCACCTGTTGCTCTTTACCTCAATCCCAGAGGTAGCCAATGATGACCGGTAGCAGAGGAAGAGCTGAGGGATAATGAACAAAGTTTTGTGAAGCATCCTTGAGAGTGTTTGTCAAGGCTCTTGGGCATCTCAGTGGAGGCCACTGTCTCTGGGACCAACATGCTTGGAAGGGCTCTGGGACAGATATGTCTTGGGTTCCAATCCTGTTTTCTATAGCTATTTTCTTAAGGGCTTCATTGTCATATATGGCTCTGAGGGCTCACTGAAGTCTGTCTTCTACATTTGACCTTTCCCTACCAAGACTCCTGTGGTAAATTTTTGGAGAGGTGGGAAGCTCTTCCCAGGACTTACAGCAACATCTAAGGCCAAGGGCTTCCTGAGTGGCCCAAGGTCTGAGTATGGGTGAGGGGAGAAAATTACCCTGACACCCTTCATTTTTGTGCGCAGTCTCTGCTGTTTGCATCCTAGTTGTTTTTCTAATCTACAGGAAAAATAAGCTGTGGACCAACATTGGCTTTGAAGATAGAGATGTGTCAGCCATGGGTATTGAGCCTATGTGCCATGCTCAGCAAGTTCAATGCTATGCCTTGATGCTCCCTTCAGACCACGGAAAAGGTGGTAACAAAGATAACATCACGTCTTTATAAGTTGGCAGAAAGGCCAAGTACATCCACTGCAGTTGTTTTTTTTTTTTTTTTTTCTTTCATAGAAAACTCACATTTATAATTTTACCCAAAAGCAAGTTTCTGGAAGCCATTTTCATTAAATATTATACTTTGTATGTACAGTAGGATGTAGTGTTTATAAACCTATTGGCTTTCAGTGATAAGGAACATGAAACAAAGATTTAGAGAGAAAAAAAATTCTGGCAAATCATAATCATGAGAGAGAACACATATTACATTCACTCCTTGTTAAGCATACAGTTGGAATTATGATAAATATAACATTGGCTGGCTTTATGTGTCAACTTGATACAAGCTGTAGTCATCAGAGAGGGAGGAGGCTTGGGGAGGAAGTGCTCCCATGAGATCTAGCTGTAGGGCATTTTCTTAATTGGTGATCAATGGAGGACAGCCCAACCCATTG
This sequence comes from Arvicanthis niloticus, assembly GCF_011762505.2. Lineage (NCBI taxonomy): Eukaryota > Metazoa > Chordata > Mammalia > Rodentia > Muridae > Arvicanthis > Arvicanthis niloticus. The sequence continues at coordinate 81,021,728 of NC_047665.1, read as the reverse complement.
TGGGTGGTGCCATCCCTAGGCAGGTGGTCTTGGTTCTAAAAGAAAGCAGGATGAGCAAGCCATGTGAAGCAAGCAGGTAAGCAATACCCCTCCATGGTCTCTGCATCAGCTCCTGCTTCCAGGATCCTTTCTTATTTGAAATTTTGTCATAATTTTCTTTGGTGATGAACTTCAATGTGGAAATGTAAGCTGAATAAACCTCTTCCTCCCTGATTTGCATTTTGGTCATGATGTTTCACTGAAGCAATTGAAATCGTAACTAAAACATTGATTAATATATGTGTTTAAATCTATACATTTGTATTATGAGAAGTGGTAATTTTATGAGTTCTATTTAACAGCCTTCCTTGAATTCTGTGCATACTACAAAAGCAGTCAAAAGTGAAGAGACAATGTGCTCGTAGCTTTATACTGAGATGCATTATATTAATTATGAAAAAATTTAAAATAATACTTATAAAAGATGCCTTAAATTTAGTCACAAAGGGGCTAGAGGATGAAAGGGAAGACGGGGAAAAAGATAACTAGTAACAAACTCCTGGCTTAAAAATACTAAAAGCTCTGGAGATTTGAGTGTGGCTTGCTGTTTAAGAGCCGATATTGATCCTGCAGAAGATGGGAGTTTGGTTCCCAGCACCTACCTATGCTAGATGGCTTACAGCAGCCTGTAACCCACCTAAGTGCATCTGATACCTTGGGCTCCCTGCTTGTCTGCACTCCTTTACACATACCCACACACAGGGGGATACATATACATGCATAATTAAACAAATAAAGATTTTAAAACACTCAAAGATTCTCGGGAGTACATGAGTAACTCAAACCCTATCTGGTCCAGTCAGCAGGACCACCTAACTTTGTTTATACAGAGATCATTCTGGACTGCCCAGCTTTGTGTTTTGTTGGAAAAACTTTTACTTCATTCCAACTATAGTCTTGATTTTGCAGCCTGTCCTATCTCCTTATGGTATTCTTTATGGTGAGCATTTGCCTCGAGTCATGTATTAGGAGCCTTCAAGAGGTGTTGCCACCCTGGCCTGGAAATGAGAACATTGAAACATGGGTAGTTACAATGGCTAAGGTCCCAGAGGAAGTGAGAAGTATGGGAGGGAGAGACTGAAGCCCTATCACTAGAAAGCCACCTCACCCTCTCCATACCACTTCTGAGATCCACACATTGGTGTAGTGCATCTAGCTTCTTGCCATCTTATTTTGGCTTAAAGAATTGCAGGAAGTGGGGAGACACCTTGGACAATTAGTCAGTGAGATGGTACATCATGGATTGGTAGTTCTACACAATAGTACCCAGAAGTGACCTTGGCTCATTTACCAATCCTGTCATATAGGGCATAAGGCAGTAGCTGAGTTTTGATCACACCCTTGGTTTGATGAACTCTTTGATAATAACTTCTCTGGTCTTTGCCTTCATTAAAAAAAAAATCCAGTGCTCAGACTACTTTAGAGATTCAGTGTATAACTACTACAGCAATGGAGAGCTGTGGGAACACAAACCGTACAATCTCCCCTTTTGTGATTGTTGTTGAGGGGTAGTTTGACTAGGTAGCCCAGGTTGTCAACACATTCAACATGTCTACCATGCTGATCTCCAATGTGCAGCCTCCTGAGTGACGGGACTATATGCCATCATACCTGGCTCAATTTCTTTTATTCAGCATGCATGGTTACTTTTTTATCTAAGCAATCTGATATTTGTCTTTCTCTCTGTGTCTCTCTCTCTTTCTCTTTTTCTCTCTCTGCTACCTCTCTCTGTGTATGTTTGTGTGTGTGTGTGTGTGTGTGTGTGTGAGAGAGAGAGAGAGAGAGAGAGAGAGAGAGAGAGAGAGAAAGAGAACGTATGATTGTGTGTGAATTTATAAGCATGTGTACATATGTGTGTATGTGAAGGTCAGAAGTCTATGTTGAATATCCTTACTGATTGACACCTATGTTTGGAGAAAGAGTCTCTCACTGAGTCTGCAGCTCTTCTGTTCACTGTTAGAGTAAATTAACTGACCATAGCAATGGAGATCTGCATGTCTCTGCTCCTTCAATGTTGGAGTCAAAGGACACACTGCTTTACCCAGCTTTTACATGGGACCTAGGAGTGTGAACTCAAGTCTTCATACTTGTTCTACAACCTCTTAACCCACTGCGTCACATTACAGCTGCTTCCCACTACATCTCCTCCCAGTCCATCTCCTCCTCCTCCTCTCTCTCCTCTTCTTCCTCCTCATTCTCTTCTTTTTTTAAGATTTTATGACATGCTCATGAGCACTAAGAATGCAAGGGAAGGAGCAGCCCAAATGTCACACAGAAAATCCATGCAACCTTCTATCCTCATTATGAGTTCTGTCATGTCATACCCTTGGAAGAAAAGGGCAAAGAGGAAAGGGATCAGATCCTCCAGGGTGGAGATCTGTGTATTATGTCTAGAGCTAGGCTGGCAGGGCAGTTACAGGAAATTATAGAGTCTACCTTGGTGGCCTCAGCCTGCATTGGGAGCAATATGGTAGTAATTCACAGTTCATATTGTTCAACTACACAGCCATCTCACAAAACAATAGCTTTCTTGAGTGAGAGTTTGGAGACAGAGAAAACTAGAAATAGTGAAGTTTTTTAAAGCATCAAAATAAATATAAATACCATGCTTTAAAAAAAGTAATAACAGAGAACCTGTAAAGCTGAACATCTCTGCTTTGGTCCCTTGGGCTCTTGGGGGATCACATGGCCCCCTTGGAAGGTCTTTCTCACCAGTCAGGATGCACTTTCCCTTACTATTCACCCTTCCTGACCTGAGATACAAGGGCACCTTAGTTGATATTAATCGAAGCTTACAGTTGCATGTATTAAAAAAAAGAGTGATGTTTTGTTTCTTACTTGAACTGAAAAAAATGTGAGTAGTGTTGTACAATGATGGGTTAAAGCTGCCTGGCCTGGCATTGAATATTTCAATCATTTTTAACATTCAATTCTTCAGTTCATTTAACATTCAAATCTTCAGTTCATTTTATGTTCCAGTACTTGATAGGATGACTTTTTACTTCACAAAATATGTTTGCCTTATCTTTCTATCTTGGCACACCCTGGAAAAGGGTTGTATTTATTTTTAATTGTGATGGTGGTATCTTTTGATAGAAAAAAAAAAACCCTAAATAATTATGGACTCAAACTTTTCTCTCTCTGTTTTTGTTGTTTGGGCTTTTGATGCCTTCATCACAAAAGACATTGTGGCCCAATCTAATGTTAGGAAGAGTTTCCTCTCTTGAGTCTTCTAAATTTTTTAATTAAAAAATTTTAAATTAATCTGCATGTGCATGTTCAATAGAGCAATAAAGGAAGATCTTTTAATATAAGGTATATGATAAAGGTCTAGTTTAAATCTTTCTTTTTTTCTAGTGCTTTATTGAAAATACCATGCTTATCCCATTACTAAATAGTCTTGGCAAATCATTTGTCAAATCACATGTCAAAATCACTTGACATTATATATAATTCTTTCTTTTTGGGATTTCTAGTCTCTTCTATCAATCTGTATGTCTATCTTTATGCCTTTACATTTCTGTCTATATTTGGAGTGATTCAAAGATTGGGAAACATGTAGGATTTCTGCTTTTGTCATTATCTAAAAGATCTTGTCTATTATGGTCATTGGAATTTCTTTATACATTCTAGGGTGAACATTTTTATTTGTCGTTGAGAGTATAGTGGAAATGGCTTTTGGTAGTCTTAACCATGTTAATCATTTACTGTAATTCATGAACAGGAGGGATTTTTTTCTTTTCTCTTCCTCCTCCTCTTCTCTTTATTTTCATCTTCTTGTTTCTGAGGACAGGATCTCTCTGTGTACTCCAAGTTGGCCTGAAGCTCTCCTGTGCAGCTCAGACTGTCCTCAGACTCATGGTCCTGCTTCTGCCTTTCAAATACTGGGATTGCAGCACGTGTCCCTCTAGATAGGTTATTTGTATCTTAATTTATTTCAGAACATTTTGTAGCTTTCATTGTATAATTTTTTTTCGCATCATGGGACGCATTTAAGCATTTTCATGCTTGTAGAAACTATTACAAATGGGGCCTATTTATTTAATTTCTTTTGGGGTCGATCATTTTTATTATATAGAAAAGCAATCAATTTTTTCATGCTGAACTTGTACTATGCAACTTTTTAACTTTTTGCTGTTTTAAAAATTGATCCCAATCATGTTGTATGCTAATAAGGTTTTCTACATATAAGATCATGTCATCTGCACACAAAGATAATTTCTCTTTTTCTCCTAGGGTTTGGAGTTCTTTTATTTCTTTTCTTTTTACAACTAGTTTGAATAGACAGGTGAGAGCAGAGTGTCTTGTTCTTGATCTGAAAGAAGTTTACAATGAATCAACATTGAATACTCTGTAGGCATTGGGTTTCTTATTTTTTGCCTTTATAATGTTAAGATTCTTATCAGCTCTGCTGAGTGTTTTCATCATGCAACATTGTTAATTTTTGTCACATGCTTTCTTGACTTATTTGACATCCTCTGGCATATTTTTCCCACTATGGCCACTGATATTTTGTTTAGTTTATGAGACCTTGTCTCTTGTAGTCTATGTTATTTTTTGATTTATTGTGTAAATAAGGATGTTCTACAAGCCTTTATTCCCCAAATTCTAAGATTATACATGTGCACCACTTCCACCAATACTCCCTTAATAGTGGGGCATTACACTGACTGAGTCTCATACATCAAACCACCATCGTATGTATTCCTGAAATAGACTCCTCTGAACACAGTACCTTTCAAGATGTTATTGTGTTCTGTTTGCTAATGTTTTCTGTATTCACAGGAGACTAGCATTCATAAAGCTTATTGCTCTCTAAAGCTCTTCCTTACGTCATTGCTGTATATGGTATTAGAACGATGCCACATAGAATAGGCTAGGAAGTATTCCCTTTGTTAAATAGCTTTATCTTTCCTTCCTTCCTTCCTTCCTTCCTTCCTTCCTTCCTTCCTTCCTTCCTTCCTTCCTTTTGTTTGTCTTAGGAGGAAGAGAGTTTAAGGACAAGTGTTAATCCTTTACATGCTGGATTGAATCTACCAGACAAACCATCTCATCCTAGACTACCTTTGCTTGAAGTTTTACATTTTCTGTTTCAAATCACGTGATTACTTGTGCATCTAGCCAAGTTTCCTGTTTTTTTGTTTTTTGTTTTTTTATGAGTAGGCTTTGAAAGGGTATGTGTTTTGGGGAATTAATCCATTTCATCTATATTGTTTCATTTAATGGCCTACACTTGTTCATGGTATGCCCATAATCTTTGTTTGTTTCCATGATATCATATGTTATATCCCCATTTATTCCTATTTTTTTATTAATTATCATTTATTATTTTTAAAAATAAATCTGTTTCATTTATCTCCTTTAAAGAACCACCACTTCATTCTATTGGTTTCCTTTCTCTATTTTTTTTAATTTTATTTTTAACAAATTCCATCTCTTTATTCTGATATATTTTTATGTTGATTAGAGTTTTTTTAAACATTAAGTTTTTGCAACTATAAATTTACTTGATAGCACTGTTTGTTATTCTATAAGTTTGGGATATTGAATCTTCATTTTTTTTTTCTCAACCTGCCTTGTATAATTTTCCTTATAACTTCTCTTTTGGTTATTTATGAGTATATTCTTTAATTTCGACATATGATAAAAGTTCCAGTGTTCCTTTAGCTACTGGTTTCTAATTTTCATTCCATGTGATAATAAGTAACATTTTAATGGTTTCTGTCCTTTCTAAATTTATTAAGGCTTACTTTGTGATGTAACACATGGTTTATGTCAGAGAATGTTTCAAGTGCACTGAAAAAATGCATATTCTGTTTTTGCCTAGTGAAATGCTCTAGTTCTGTTTTGGATCCTGTTAGCCTGTAAGATTGTTTTAAATTTCTCAATTATTTGTCTTCTGACTGGTTTTTCTATATGTTACTATAACTACAGTATTAAAATTTCATGCTATCTTATTGTAGAGTGACCTATTTTTCCTGTCATTTCTTTTACATCTACTTGTTTTTAACTTCTGATATTTGACATTGTATTTTCTTGGTGAATTGACTTTTATTTTTACACAAAGTCATTCTTTGTCTCAAGAAGTTTTATATAAAATCTGTTTTGTCTGATAAAGATACATTGACTTTGCTCTGGTTTGGTAATGTCTGCCTGGACTACCTATTTTTCATCCTATTACTTTTAATTCATGCATGTTTTAGATTTAAAGTGAGTCACTACAGCTAGCATAGACTTAAACATTGTCTTTTAATCCATCTGACTATCTGTGGCCTTTGATCGTAGAGTGTGATGATTAACTTTAAGTATTCCTATGACTAGATTAAGAAACACCTAGAGGCCCAGGAAAGCATTCCTTCAAGATGAATCTTAATAGTGTTTATAAGGAAGGGGCCTGAATGTAGGCAGGGAAGATTTTTCCCTCAATATGAGTAGGCTCCATCTAATTGGCTGGGGGCCCAGATTTAACAACAACACAAAAGAACAAAGTACACAATATTCTTCATCTTTTCATCTGTTTATTTCACATCCTTTCCTGATGCTCTTTGTCCCACATATTTTGTTTTGCTGTTTATTGCCCCCAGCTGCAAGGCACACGTGGTATCCACACCTGCAAGGCATGCGGTTCACGTGCTGTCAACGTGCTATCCACGCCATACATGCCTGTAAGGCATATGTGGTATCCAAGCCTGGAAGGCACGTGATATCCATGAGCCTACAAGACATGTGACAAAAGCCTATAAATACCCTAGATTTCCCTTCAATATAAGAGAATACAGGAAGACAATGAGAGAGACAATAAAGGAGAGAGAGAGAGACAATAAATGAGACTTGAGACTTGACCACACACCCTGTCTTGTCTCCATTCTTTGTGTCACTTGCCCCACACTCTCTCTCACTAGACCCAGACCTTCAGAACAGAGCGGGCTGCTACAGTTTGGCCGCCCAACGTGGGGCAGCTCGGTCGCTACACAACTTAAACAAAAATACAAATGTAAAAATAAACAAATAAAATATAGGTTCTCCAGGACATAGAATCCAAGACTTAAAATGAGCCCTTGGAAATAAAACTCAGTTGTGACTGATACATCTCAGGATTTCCAGCCTTCAGATGGCCTGTCATGAGACTTCTAAGCTTTTATGACAATAAGATCTAATTTCACCAGTAAATTCCCTCATTTGTTTCTCTGTCAGTAAGTCTGTTAGTTTGTCTGTCTATCTCAGTTAATTTGTAGTTACTGTGGGGGAAATACATTAACCTAATGTATAGCTCTCTCCCACTCTATTATTGAAGTCTCAGATTCTCTCTCTCTCTCTCTCTCTCTCTCTCTCTCTCTCTCTCTCTCTTGCTCTTTGGTATTTTAAATCTTATTTCAAAATTAAAAGTAGAATTATAAACTAAAATTATGATGCATTTTACAAATGTTGTTTATGTATCTAACTTTACTTGAGAATTTATCCTTTCATAAGGTTTTGAGTTATCCAACGCGTCCTTCATTTAGCCCAAGGACACAAATTAACATTTCTTTGGGGGCAGCTCAAGATAATGAACTACCTCTGATTTTGTTTAGCTAGAATGCCTTAATTTCTTCCTCAGTTTAAATCAGTTTTGCTGGATATAAAATTACTGCAGGTTTTTTTTTTTTTTTTAACTTCAATACTTTCCACACACCATCTCATTGCTACTGACCTGTAAGGTGCTTGTGGGGGGAAACACATCTATATTTACATGGGACAAGGTACTTTTCTTTCTGCTCTCCACTTTTTTCTTTGTCTTTTTTATTTCTATCGCTGTTTCTAAAACTCACTGATCTAGAAACACGTAAGATTGTACATATGTATGGCATACTAGCTGATGTTTACATAGATGAATATACAGTATACAATATTTAATCTGGCTAAAAGTATCTGTCTTTACCTTTATTTAAATAATAAAACTTAAAAATCCTTTCTTCTAGCTTAAAAAAAACCAGCAGTAGACTATCATTATCTCTGGTTGCTTTACTATGCGGTGACCATTCCTTTGGCTAAGGGTGTTTTAGTTTGGTTATACCATATCTTGGTTGTCTCTGGCTTTCCCTTGCTTATCTTTGTTGTGTGTTTGCATGTCCACATTGGTACTGAATTTGCAAAGTTTCAGCTATCATTTTTTGATAGCTACTCTGCCTCCCCTTCTACCACCCCTTTGTTTAGGAACGTGACAATGACCCTAACACTCCCTTAGGTTGCATTAGGGTTTTCTTCATTCTCTTATCCTTGTTTAGAAGGAATGGGCTCCATTTTCAAATTACGCATCCTTCCGTTTAATCAAGTCTGCTATTGAAGTCTTGTACTGAATTTCACTTTATTTCTTTTATGTTAAGCTCCCGAGTTTCTGTCCCTTACTTGTGAGATGCAATTTCTGGATGTCTGTTGACATTCTAATTTTGTTCCGATTCCATCTTCGTGATTTCCCTTTGTTCTTTGTCTATATTTTTCTTTGGCTTTTTCAGTATATTTAAGACCACTGCTCAAGTGTCATCGCCTGCTAAATATGACAGTTGAATCTCTTCAGTGGTGGTTTCTAGACATGACTTTGTTCTTTTGATTAGGTCATGATTTCCTGGTTTTGGTGTGTTTTGGAAGTGGTTTTAAGCATTGAGAACTCTTGTACGTTCTTAAAGTTGAGTTCTTGCAAGTCGAGTGTGACGATCATTCCTAATTAGTGCCTAATCCTAGGCTTGGGATCATCTAGTTTTGGGATCTTCCTGGACCAGGTATGTATGGTTTATATGGTTTTAGACATCTCCAATCACTGTACTTCCTAGGTGTTATTCCAAGGACTTTCAGTATTTCAGTATTTTGAGTATTTTTGTATTTTTTTCTTGGAGCATTATATATCCTACTGTATTCCTCTCTATATCCTGTGCCCATATCCCCAGGGCCTGTGTGTCTGTAGTTTCCCCTGAAGGTTTTCTATATCCTACACATGTCATTTCCTTTATCATGTCATTCCTAACACATGTCACTTTCCTTTCTCAGTCTTAGACCAAGTTTGTTACCATTTCTTGTCTGAGCTCCACGTCAAGACTGACACTGAAAGTTTAGATAGCTAACAGACAAGTTAAGCACCGAGAATATGCTCCTGTTTGTTTCTTCCAAGCAGTTGGTATTGGTCACTTGCTTATAGCTATGACACACTAGCAAACAGCCAGGTGAAGTCCTGGTCTTGACAAACACCACAGAATTTCTACCCATATCTGACTGTGGCTTTTCTTTTTCTCTAACAGTGAGTGGGGGTTCACTTTGTCCTCTAATCCTTCACTGATGTCCAAAACTGGGATAAAATTATTCTGGGCGTATTGTAATTGTTTGTAATGGGTCAATGGGAAGAATGAGGATGTGGAATTTCCTTGCCTCTCATCTTGCTGACATCATCCCTATGATAGACTTATATATGAAAACGGGGACACAGAAGTACGATATATTGTTATTTTTTTTCAATTTTGTTTTCCATTGTGTATATATCTATAACTGTTTCTAAAGGTATTTAGATGGAGAGAGCTCTGGGAGAGATTAGGGAAGGATTTTGAGAGACTGCACCAGGAGGAGATGGGTTGGGTAATTACCTTTAAATTTCTCCCATTGTTGTGACTGCCTAAAACTTGTTTGAAGTGAACCCCTAAAATATGCCTAATATGTCTCTCAGAAGTGGAGTATACAGGAACCAAGGGAGTAAGTTTGAAGTGTGTTTCAGATAGACCACTTCCTCAAGGAAGAAAAGCTAGTTTAACTGCAGGATATCGGACTTTTCTGTTCCATGTTTAGGGTGTGCTATGATAGCAATTTCAGACATTGAATTTTTTATTAATTAAGTTATTTATTTATTTTACATTCCTAGCCCTCCTCTCTTCCTAGTTCTTCCTCTTCCTTCCCTCTTCTTTCCTCTTCCCCATGCATCCAACTTCCCCTTCTCCTCAGAAGAGAGGAGGCTTTCTATAGATGGCAACCAGCCTTGGCATATCAAGTTGCAGTAAGACTAGGAACATCTTGTAAGCAGAAAAAATTGGGGGTCAAAGGTTTGATAGCTGAATTAATGTCACGATCCCTTCACTGGGTAACCTGCCTACTTATAGGAGATGACCCATTCAGGCTTCATATCCCCCATTGCTAGGAGTCTTAGCTAGGGTCATCATCATAGGTTCTTGTGAGTTTCCATTGTTCTAGGTTTCTAGTCTGTCCCACAGACGCTGGCCCTGAATCTAGTTATCACTCCCAGTTCCCCCTTCCTCTGTCTTCCCCTCACTGCCTTTCTCCTGTTTTTGTCTCCACCTCTCCCAAATCCAGTCCCCTCTCTCCTTCCACCCCCAATGTCTAAACTATTCCACCTTTATCATGAGATTAAGGCATCTCCCCCATCCCTTGGGCCCTCCATGGTATTTAGCCTCTTTGGTCTGTCTATTATAGCATGATTATCCTATACTTTGTGGCTAATACTGACTTATAAGTGAGTACATACCATGTTTGTCTTTCTGGATCTGGGATCACTCAGGATGATCTTTTCTAGTTCCATCCATTTGCCTGCAAATTTCATAATGGCATTGTTTTTAATGGCTAAGTAATATTCCATTGTGTAAATGTTCCATATTTTCTTTATCCATTCTTCCATTAAGGGACATCTAGGTTGTTTCCAGTTTCTGGTTATTATAAGAAAAGCTACTATGAACATAGTTGAACAAGTATCCTTGTGGTATGGTGGAACATATTTTGGATATATTCCCAAGAGTAGAATAGCTGGGTCTTGAGGTAGATCTATTACCAGTTTTCTGAGAAACCGCCAAATTGATTACCAAAATGGTTGCACTCCCACCAGCAATGGAGGTGGATTCCCTTTGCTCTACATCCTTGCCAGCGTGAGCGGTTGCTTGAGTTTTTGATTTTAGTCATTCTGAATGGCGTAAGATGGACTCATAGGCATGTCGATTTGCATTTTCCTGATGACTAAAGATGTCGATCATTTCTTCAAGTGTTTCTCAGCCATTAGAGATTCTTCTGTTGAGAATTCTGTTTAGCTTTGTAACACGTTTTTTAATTGGGTTGTTGGTTTGTTCATGTCTGGTTTCCTAAGTTTTTATATATTTTGCATATCAGCCCTCTGTAAGGTGAAGAATTGAAGATCTTTTCTGTTTTGTAGGTTGCTGTTTTCTCCTTTGCCTTACAGAAGCTTTTCAGTTTCATGAGGTCCCATTTATCAATGGTTGATCTTAGAGGCTAAGCTCATGGTATTTTGTTCAGAATGTTGTCTCCTGTACCAATGCATTCAAGGCTATTTCTCACTTTCTCTTCTATCAGATTTAGTGTATTCTGTTTTACGTTGAGGTCTTTGATTCACTTGAACTTTTGTACAGGGTGATAGATATGGATCTATTTGTATTCTTCTACATGTAGACATCCAGTTCAACCAGCAACTTTTTTTTTTTTTGATGATGCTTTCTTTCCATTGTATAGTTTTGCCTTGTTTTGTCAAAAAATCAAGTGTCTATAGATAACGTGGATTTGCTTCTGGGTTTTTTATTTGATTCAACTGATTAACCTGTCTGTTTTCATACCAGTACCATGTAGTTTTTAGAGACATTGACATTGAAGGTGTGCACTATTATAAATCTATCAAAACCAGTAGTCAATATCTTCAGCTTTCTATAAGCTAGCACAAGAGGCAAGACCATGAGTTTTAGGTTGATTGTGTGTATTGATTCATGTGAAAACCTGTTGTCAGCATTGCAGAGTTCCAACATGAAAGTAAATATTTTTAAGTGAAAACAAAAGGTGGTTTATGCAAGCATTTTTATTTGTCCTTAAACAGTGAGAAAAGAATTGATTTTTAATGGGACATTCTTTCAACAACTTTTGAATCCTCTGCTCTTTTCATATTTCATATAAGGAGGTATTATCAAATGAAACATCTTTCCCATAGTGATCTGCTTTCTTCCACAATAAATAAATATGTGGTGGTTTTCTTAAGGTTCTCCCAAAATCTCCTGGTTTACCTTCCACAAACTAACCTCTTCTGTAATTGACACAGTGAGGAGACCAATATTATGCTTTATTAAATAACAATATTAATATATTATTTTCTATGCCCTTTATCTTTTATTCTGTCCTCTAGAATTAAGTTCATAACAGTTGACCAGCACCATATTTAGAACAATTACTATAGATTAGAGAATATGTTTTCTCCCAGATAAATAGTTTCAACCCCTTTATCATTTTATAGTTAGTACTCAGTAAATATTGATTCCATTTGCCGTAATTCAGAATGCTTTTGACTGGAAAATATTCAGAGTGTGTGTAAGCTTGAATGTACTCATTTTGTTACTAAGCCATCATTCTCAACATCCTTAGGGAAGAAACCATACATGAGGTGGGCTTTACCAGCCTGTAACAAACTGTCCTTAGGTACCTGGTTGACAGCACATTTATTGCAATTCAGATTTGAGACTTAGAGTATCAATGAAGAGATTAAAGGTAACATTTTAGAAGTTATATTCAAAATAAAAAATAAAAGTGACTTCACAAAATTCTGCAACCTTGAATATCCTGGAGGTTAGTGAGATTTAATTTGGCTCTTTTGGTCCTAAGGAGAATCGGCAGTTATCAAGATTTCTGCTTAGGAATTATGATTGAATTTGATGACCCACAAAGTTCCTTTCACATGAAGGGTGGCGTGATTCTATGAAAATACAGTAAGAAGAAATCAATCCCTACCCTCTACAAATTCCTATGTATATGTGTTTCTTTCCATCAGCATCTGAAGTCTTTGTGCATATCATTACTCCAAGCAACCTGTGCATATGACTTCACATATCGACTCTGTCCTCACGCATTCATATTTACTTTGGCTTTTCTTCATCTCCATCTGCAAGATGCATCTCTGCTAGTTGTGGACATGTGTCCCTTATCTGTGACAAAAATAATAAAGATGCAGTCATCACAAGGACATTCTGAGGGCAGAGAGCTGGGGAGTGTTACCCTGGACGGAAGTGAGAAGCTATGCTGAGCTGTTCGGAAAGCTAATGTACCTGACACACCAGTCTACAGACTCTCTGAGGGTGACTACAGTTGTCAGCTCCATACAGTGAGATGAAAAACAGCGAGCATTTACAACACACATACATTCTGAAGCAATCTGTATGTTTGGCTTGTCTACATTTTTGGCACTTGTTTGTCGGAGGAGAAAAAAATGTCCTCCTAGGGAAATTAAATAAATAACGTATTCCCTATGAAAAGGCAAGGCAGCACAATAAATAACAAACATTGTTCTTCCCCCATCAGAGTTTAATGTCTCAGTATCTGATGAAAAGTTTTAAGGTCCCTTTTCTGGGCTTACAGGACATTAGGTATGTGGCTTTAAAAAATGCACACACATAGACCAAAATCTCATTCTGATTAAATTTTCTATTCGGTACCACCTACTTTATTTTTGATGGGAGAAACTTGCTTATTTATTTATTTATTCATTCATTTATTTATTTTTGATGCTCCCAGTGTTGCTGGAACTTGTAATATGAATTACTTTGATTTTCAAATGCAGTTCTGTTAAATCCAAGATGGGAAAAGAAATGGCTGTGTTTACTCTCAACCACAGCACCCAGGCCTGTGCCCTTCTGGAGCCTTTCATGATTTACATGGAGAAGTGTTTATTGGAAGAACTGAGAGCTGGGGTGGGTTATTATGTTGTATTAATCTTTATAGAAATTACTAATGGTGGTCTCTCCTTGGCCATGATTTTCTTCTTCATATTTAATTCTCATGTTTATGTCAGGCAGAGAGTATCTGTGGTATAGTGATCTGAACTTTCACGCTATGAAGGTGTTAGTAATTCCCACCTTGGTTTCTTTTATTTTTGTCCTTTGGCCAAAGAGTTTATGTAGATCCACAATCTCCCATTTCATAGAGAAACACAACATGGTCTATTGTGGTTAGATGTCTCCATGTCACAGAGGGAATTTTGCAGTTTCGACTTGGTCTTTACAATGAAGTTTGCAGGAAAACGGTTGAGCCCAGACATATTATAAAGTGAAATGAACTGGGCTCCGAAAGATGAAATGGCCCCATGTTCTCACACGTGCAGGTCCCAACTTCTAGTGTTTGCATACATGTATACAAGTGGGTATGGAGGTGGGCCCAGGCAATGAAATGACATTGAAGACCATGATGGCCAGTAGGAGAAGCAGAAGGGAACAGGGTAAGAAGACACATGTGCTATTACAACTGAAGGCAACTACTGGGAGTGGAGGGGTATGGGAATAGGGGAGAAAAATCAGCAAAAGCATACTTTGTTTGCAACATGTCATAATAGGACCTAGTACTCTGTATGTTAAGTTGGGGACAATTTTGTTCTTTTGATATAATAGGAAATTCTCTGTTTTACAAGATTATCTGTGGTCACATTACATAAGGTACTTAAGACACAGGGTGATACACCAGAGCAACAAACTTTACATGATTTTTTTTTAATTAAGAAAGCATGTGGAATTCTTAGCAATTATGTAAATGCAGTTTTTAAAAGGCTGCCATTATCTGTGCATTTCTCAGAAGTCTGAAATCCTTTTCTGCTTAGATTGTTTGGCCTTTGTCTACTCACCTGAGTCCCCCAACATTCCCCCCTGACTATGGGCCTCATATTCCATTTATTAGCATATGTCTATTAATATGTCTATTAGCATTGACATATTCTGGACAGTGTGGGTGCTGTTTATTGCCAGTGTTGACAGTTGTTGGGCTGTGTTTTCAGCTGAGCAATGCTCGCAGTTGAATTTGCCTTGCCTCTGGAAGCCATGGCTGGTGGTTCTTTCAGCCTTTGCCTTGTTGCCTAGTCATGCTTCTGGAGAAGAATGATTTAGTGGTCCCTGAGGGTGGATCTCTCTTCTCTGGGTTCCTTCTCTCTTTTTGCGGCTGCTGAGAGATGACTTCACACACTGTCCTCTGCGGCTGCAGACCTATTCCTCCGCATCTCTGCCACTTACTCCGTAGAATGCTTGCTATTGGTGTTGTCTTACAGTGAAGGTATACAAATACTGGAAATCTGTGCATTACTTCACTTTATAGGTTTTCTTCAACTTTTTCCTATTATTGTTTTCAGTATCTTCTGGGGGTACTTTTCTTCTAGCTTAGAGTTCCAGTGCCCAGTTGTCATCATCATTTCCTGTGTGAAGGTAGATCTATAAGCAGCTGCTCCAGAGCTCTCAAACCAAGAAGTGTTTTTCACAGATTCTTCTTCAGTTCTATTAAATCTATATTATAGACATAAAAAAGAATACTCTTGACATAATGTATTAGGGAGATTATATAGTGTATTTTGAATATATAGATTACATATATAGCATATTGAATAATTCTACTATATCTATACATTTGAAAAGGCATATGGCATGCTATTAAGGAGATATACCCCATAAAACCAGAAGAGGCGGCCTATATCTGCAATCTCATCACTTGAGAGGCAGAGGCAGAAGGCTAACCCAGGCAAGCCTGGACTTCATAGTAAGACCTTATCTCACAAAAAATAAAATTAGAGCAAAGCCAGCATCCATGCTATTGGATGTTGTGTTTGCCTACTGGACCCGGATTCCTGACCTCTGATCCCAGTGCTTCTGACTTGCCAGCAGCATTCTTGGCACCTCACTGTGTCCCAGCTAACTAGGACAAGTGCGTAAGCTGCCATCAGAGCACCTTTCCTCTCTGGATGGGCTTCTTCCCCCCCCCCCCCTTCCTCAGAAAACTATGCTCTCATTAGCTTTACTCATTAAAGGTTCAAGATGTGTAAGAATTGTTACCTGCCCAAACTTATCAGAGAAGTTTCTCTCCCTCTCTCATATAATTCTCATTTTCTTTTCTTTTGTTCTCTGGATAGTCCCATTTTTCCCCTCAGAGAATTGTTTTCATTCCAACAAAGTACTTCAAATGTCTTTCAAGCTGGCCTCCTCCACGTTACATCCCAGAATTAAATCTGAAAGTCAGCTGCAGCCTTTTTGCTCAGTGAATCAGTGTCAAAGTGAGAAAATTTGAAAAGAAAATGGGTTTGGGCTGGTGTCTGCTATAGCTGGAGGGTGGATCAGCAACTTGCTCAGCCGCTCTGGCCTCTAGCAGCAGTCTTTTGAGGCTGCGGGAGAAAGGATGCTCAGAGAGCAGCAGGGATTATTTTGATTGTAGCCCATAGTAAAATGGAATTCGGGGATGTAATCAAGAGGAGTTTATTATAAATCATTGTAAGAAGCCGGAGCTAGGAAATTACAGAGTTGGTTAACTCAGCTGCTCTGTGAGGGGAGGACTTTGTGTTGGCTTTTCTGCAGTCCTGTGGTTTTCCTCTGGTCACAGGGTGACTGTCTTTGCTTTTAGCCCTTCAGCCCTTCGTCTTCATGAGACAACATTCAGAGGCACTAACATAAAGGAGCTGTATCTCTATTTACTTTGAATCAAATAGGAACATATGCCTCCAGATCACACAGTAGGCAGCCTGGTAACACTTTGGCCAGAACTGATCACATACTGTCTGCTAGGTCATTTATGGCAGAGAAGAGTAAGATTATCCTGGCTGACTTAAACCAAGTGTTGTGTTTTAGATTTTACATTGTCCTAAAACATGGGCATCTGGACCCTCCAAATGAGACCTTATGTAGAAGTAGCATCTTTGTAGAACACATTTTTGAAGATCTTTCTATAAAACCAGTCAGAACTTGTGGTGGGCCTTAAATCCAAGAAGAGTTTCCATAGCAAGATTGGAGGATATAGAGACAGAGACTGAAGTGATATGAAGCTGGAAACAGAGACAGACCAGTGCAGTTCAAGCTATAGAACACTCAGAACCCCTGTAGCTAAGGGAAATAAGGATTGATTGCTAGAGTCGAGAGAGAGAGAGAGAGAGAGAGAGAGAGAGAGAGAGAGAGAGAGAGAGAGAGACCTGGTCCTGGATATATTTACTAAAGCATACTAAACCTAACATTAAATATCATACCTATTTAAAAAAAAATGATTCAGAATATACTCCAAAAAAAAAAAAAAAAAAAAAAAAAAAAAAAACCAAATAAAAAAAAAAAAAACCTGAAAGCATTTTTTCCATGTCAAGGGTATCACATAAATGTGGCCAGATACAGTGTTGGCCAGAATTCTAGTAATAGCATCAACTGCTCTATAGGCCATGAATAAAGGATGAACCTGTGCTTTAAGGAAATTTTGGGGTTTTAAAAATGATTTTGTGTTTTCAAAATAGAACCAGGGAAGTAATCAGTTATGGTGAATGCAGTTCCTTGAATAGCCATCTTGGCACTGGGGGGGTCACACAGTTCACTGCAGAGATTTCAGCTGACATGAGAAACACTGAGAGCCACCGAGGGACAATGGCACTGCTCTAAGAAGGCCATATGTGGTAGGTTTGGAGCCTTGACAAGAATAGACAACAGGGTTTCTCTAATCAACCATCTCTCCGTTGGAGGTGAGGAAATGGAAAAAAAAATATATAAATGTAAAGATAGAAACTGAATTTGAACTAGGGGCTTGGACAAGATGAATCAATGTGACCCAGAGAGATAGAGCATGTGATTGAAGAATTTGACTCCCAGAAATTGAATTTTTTCAGTGGATCTGATATCACTTCCAGCCTTCAGAGACACAGGGAATGAACTCAAATTGTTTAGTTTGTTTGTTTGAGACAGAGTTCTACCAGTACAGGCTGTAGCAGAACTCACTGTGTAGCCGTGACTAAGCTTGACCTCAGAACTGCCTTCTTTCTCCAGCTTTCTGAGTGTTGGCTATAGGCATGAGCTACTATGTCTGCCTTAAATCTCACCCCCATCTGTGGTGCTTTGTCAGGTCAGTCTTAGGAGACTAATGAATGTACCTGAGATATGGAAAATAAGGGGCAAGTCCAAGCCTCTCTGCTAGCTGCAGTAGTAAGCATTTGCAAGCAACGCAGCCCCTGTTCTGTATCATCTGCAGCTGCTCCCCTCTTACTATCTTAGAGGCACTGTTTGCACCAGAGACGGAATGTAACCGTCATTTCCAGAAAATGTTCACAGTCTTGACCTTAACCAACAGGGGTCCAACTCCTAGGGTTTACAGAGAAGCCCATCTTCTGTAAGAACATTACTTCTCAACACCTAGAGAAAGGAGGGCTTCCAACCCAGAGCCCAGGGAACGCTTAGAGTAGGCAATCAAAGACATCATTACACGCAGTGGCTTAAAACATACAAACAAACAAAAACAAACAAACAAACAAACAAAAAAACAAAAGCCATCACCCTCCTCTCCCCCAAAATTATCTATGGGCCAAAGTAAATGAATTGAATTCTTGCTAATTATCTGCACCTGCACTAAGTTTTAGGGCTTGCAGGTGGTCTTTGTCATTACAGCCAATTGTCAGTGGTGTTATATATCTTTTTTTTTTTTCAGTAGATATAATTTTGCCAGGGGATGTGAACCATAATGCTCACTGTGATCATGTTTGTGAATTGTGTATACAAGCAAGGTACATGCTATAAACATTCCTCTTCGGATTCCTGAATCTCTAGATGATATATTCCAAAGATTCAGATTTAAAATACTAGATTTTTTTTTTTATAATAGAAAGGATGGTGGTGTAAACTTCATGAGCTAGAACTGAGAGTCAAAAAATTTATACATACAGTTAATTGAGTTTTGATTTAAAGTTTTGGGTAAAGAGTAATCTTTTCAACAAATGGACTGAGAAGACAATTGAATAACCACATCAAAAGATTAATTTTGACCTTTGTCTGAGACCATATTCCCAAATTCATGTCTTGTAGACTTAAACACGATCTTAAAACTTGTAGAATGAAACAAAAAATATTTTTTATGATCTTCCAAAATATTTTTAGATGTGACACCAGAAACATGATTCTTAAACAAAAATTAATTGTGCTTTGTTCAAAACTCAGAACTTTTAAGCCTGTAAAGAGACCAGGATATAGATAACAAAAAACCTTACACACACAATGTACGAATAATCACATTCAATGATAATGAGGTTCACAAGTCAATGTGAAATCAGACCAAGTATTTAAATATTCACTTGGCCAAAGAAAATATTTACCTAAGGAGCACAGGTAAAGGTGTTTCACCTCCACAAACAAAGAAATGCAGATTAATATCAATTTTATCCATAAAGACAAAAACTATGTTATAGTTAGGTAGAACACATGACTAGGACAGACAAGTTCCTGTCTTCATATCAGAGCTGCAAGGACTACAAACAAAACAAAAACAAACAACAAAAGACCAGACTAGTCTAGTTTGCTTTGTGTTTCTGTGATAAAGCACTGACCAAATCTGCCTGGGGAGGAAAGGGCTTATTTCATTTTGAGGATGAAACTTTTGTTGTTAACTTGACTACATCTGGAATCAACTGAAACCCAAGCAGCTGGGCATACCTGTGTGGGATTTTTTTTCTTTTTAAAATTAGATCATTTAAGGTGTGAAGCTCCATGCTCAATTTGGGTCACATTTTCTGTTGGTAGCCTAGGCCACAAAAGAACACAAAAAGTTTTGCTTTTTTTCGTGTATGTCTTCATTCTCTTGGACAAGTTCATTCATCCTATTCCTGAGGCAATCCCTCATCTGTGTTAGAACCTTCACCTTTGGGATTCCAATGTATGCTGAAGGCCATCAGCTCTCTAGGAGTCCTCTGGGAATCAGGCACCAGATTGGGACTGTTGAGTCATCCAGCCTCTTGGACTAACAACTACACAATTCTTGATCCCTCTGTCAGGAGACAGCTATTGTTGGGCTACTGGGGTCTACAGCCTGTGAGACATTCTAACAAAATCTCTATCAGTTTTGCTCCCTTATAGAACCCTGACTAATACAGTCTTACACTTTACAGCCCATTCCTGAGGGAAGCCAAGGTAGGAAACTGAAGCCAGGAACTAAAACAGAGACTGTAAAGGAATGCTGCTTACTGGCTTGCTTTCTCCTTCTGCACAGCCAGGTTCCTTAAACAACCCAGGACTACTTGCTTAAGGATAGCACCACCTATGGTGGGTGAGGCCCTTCTTTTAGAGTAATCAGGAGAATGTTCCATAGACCTGTCCTCAGGCCAATCTGATGGAGACAATTCCACAATTGAGATACCCCTTTCCCAGCTATTGTCATTGATATTAAGAATAACCATTATATAAATAATTACCAGAGCTGTCAAAGGTGTGGAGAGACTGGAGCTTTGTAGTGGCTGGCAGGATAGAAAATAGCATGAACACTTGAAAGAAGAACATGGCCATTTCATATAATCAAAGTTTACTTTTTATTTTATTTTATTTTATTTACATTTAAGATGCCATCCCCTTTCCCCATTTCCCCTCCCTAGAAAACCCCTGTCCCATGCCCCCCTTTCCTTTTTGCTTTTATACAATTTTTTTAAAATGTTAATCAAAGGATTTATAAGTTTGGTAATGCTCAATCAGAAGGGTAATCCAATACCCAACCTAGATATAAAGACTATCTTTGACTGGTGGAGACCTGTGAACATCTGCCTCCATGCCCCGTCTCTCTTTCTCTCTCTCATCATCTAGTTTCTCCTCTCCTTCATCTTCTCTCCTTACTCCATCTCTTCCTCTCAGTACTTCTTCCCACTTAGCTCCTCCTACATATCACTCTTCCTGTTAAAGTAAAACTTTTCTCTCAAAATACAGTTAGAGCATACTTATTCCTAATTGTACCAGTGAGGTATAAGATAGTTCTAATACCCAGTCCATCATTTTGTTGACTAACCAGAACCTCTGTCTTCTAACTAAAACACTTACTTTTGATCCTGGCTTTTTTTTTTTTTTTTTTTTTTTTTTTTTTTTTTTTTTTTTTTTTTTGGCTTTATAATGAATGTCAGCTGAAAACTATCTACTCAGATCTTTTCTCTCAAAGTAAATAGCCAGGATTGGCTATGAGACTATGGGTCTTCAACCCCGTCAGAAATCCAGAATGACTGAGTTAACTGAAGTTATAGGAAGCACTAAACATAGCTTCTAAAACTTAGCCAATTTATAGAGACCTCTGAACACCTGAGAAGCCCCTATACTACCGAATGTTCGAGCATCAAATCTTCAGCCTTCTGGCCCAGAGTCATCTGACAGACCTTAGTGATGCAGGATTATTAAGGGCTGATTACTCTGTCTGGGCAGATATAATCAGTCAAAGTTTACTTTTGATCAAGCAACTTTATTTTTTGGCATCTATCCTTGGAAAATGTAGATGCCTATTTTTAAAAAGGTCTGGTAGACTGTAGTTCATAGTGTATCAGTCATCATAGACAACTGGAGGCAATGCCAATGACCTCTATCTAGTCTGTGAGGCATTGTGCTGTTTCATACACTGCCCTGTCCAGTGGGCAGCATTGCACACTTTTGAAGTATGTTCCCAGAGGAAGCATGTTATGAAGATGCTAGTCATAAAGCACAGAACATAGCGTAATTTCATTTTTATAAATATTCAAAACAAACAAATTTGTAGAGGAAATGCAGCATTGTTTCCTGGGAGTTGTGGGGAGCAATAGGAGTAACAACAGGAGAGTGGGAATTTTTATAATTTGGGGAATATTGTAAAAATAGATGATGGTGATATTTTTCTAGGTTTAAGTTTTCAGAGAGCCATTCATTAGGCACTTAGGGTGTAGACCTATTGAATGTAAATTAAACTTCAATAAAATTATTTAAAATATACAATGAGAGAGATGTGTCAAATCCCTGCAGAGGTTAATTTTGTCCAGCAGGAAATGAAGATGTAGACTCAAAAGCTTGTAAATGCAGCCACATGGCATAGTCCACAAAGGGACTACAGAAAGAAAAGAGGGTTATGCGCTTAGCATGGAGACATTCACATTCCAGCATTACTGTGTGTCTTTGATGGAGATTCCTGGGTTTTCTGACCTAGCAACCATGTAAAGAAGATAAGAACCTGTTAATGAAAGGAGCAGGGCACACTGCTGAAACTTTGCTGTTTTTATTTCTCTTGCCTTCATTCTTCTTCATCCTATGTAAATATTTTGGCTCCCTTTAGGCCATAAAATCACATCTGACTTTTCCAGCAGACTTTGGGCTTTATCTCAGTTTCCCTGTTCCACCTCATCACCCTCTGCCAGCACCAATGTTGAATTAAGTGCTTCCTTTCCTCTTTTCCTGTTTGCTGAGCAAGAACATCAAGGCTGCAATCCTAGACCCATTCCTTGTTGGTCTTTGCCACATGCATAGCAATCCATCCAGGGCAGTCTTTTTCGATGAGATAGAAATTGAACTCTTTGCAACTGCATTCATTTATTTGTTTATTTTATTGTGTGTTCTCCTCCTTTTACCATGTTGGATCTCACATTAAATTTGACCAGACACATGAGACCACAAACGACAACAGGACTTAGTTGCTATTAAGAGCCATTTTGTTCAGCTGTTAGTAGATAACATTCAGGTTAGTGGAAGCTTGAAGTTGGACTTTCTCATTCACTCTTGTCCTATGAGACAGGTGCTATTATTATCCCTAGTTAGATGATAAAGTTGTTCTGACATTGGATTTAGTTAAAAGTGGCACTCTCATGCTCCCCGCCGCACTAGCATAATAGCTAAGACACGGAAGCAACTTATGTCCATCAACTGATAAAGGGATAAAGAAAAATGTGCTACATATTCACAATGGGATACCATTTAGCCATAGAAAACTGCCATTCACAATAACACAGATAGACCTGGCCATCATTATCTCAAGTGAAGTAAGCCAGGCACAGAATGACAAACACCATAAGATCTCATATGCAATGTTGAGCCCATAGAGGTAGGGAATAGACTGCTGTCTGGGGAGAGTTGGGGAAAGGGGTATGAGGAGAGGCTGACCAACACTTATGGCACAGTGGAGTGGTTCTAAATAATAATGCACTGAACACCTAAAATTCTGGCATGCCAGAATCCCAAGTTCATACGTTTCCCCACTTCTATTATTACTTATTATTAATTGTTGAAAATAATGAGTTTCATTGTGACATTTCATACACATATATACTATGCTTGGTCTTCAATCCTCTTCTCATGATGAACCCTTCTCAGACTTCAAGACTTCCTCTGCTTTCATGACTCATCTCTACTGTTTTCTCCCTTTCTATTTTTCTGTAATGATTGTTACCTGCATAGCATGCATACATATATAAATACAAGCCAGTGATTCCATTTTGTGATATATATGGTTTTAAGGCCAACCACTTGGAATTGGATAATTAGTTAGAGGGATATCTTAGCTAGGATTTCTATTTCCATGATAAAATACCCTGACTAAAAGCAGCTTAGAGAGAAAAGGAGTTTATTTCAGCTTATGATTTGCAGTCTATCTTCCAGGGGAGTCAGGGCAGGAACTCAAGGCAGCAACCTGGAGGTAGGAACTGTTACACAGATCCATGGAGGAGGCATACTTGCTGGCTTGCTCTCCATGGCTTGCTCAGCCCGCTCTATTATATAGCACTAGGACCACCAGCCCAGGAGTGACACTGACTACAGTACACAGGACTTCCTCCCCATTAACCATCAATCAAAAAAGTGCATTACAGCTTATTCACAGGCCAGTCTGGTAGAAGTATTTTCTCAATTGAGGTTCCATCTTCCCAAATGACTCTAGCTTGTTTCAAGTTTTCATAAGGATAGCCATCATAATTGATCCCTTGCCAATGTGACACAAAAGCACATTACTGCTAAAGCATAACCTTTCCTCCTTGTTCTTTCTTGAGCTCTCATATTAATAATAGTATCGGGGTATAAAAGATTCCAATTTTTAGAAGGCCCACAGTCTATACAGATTAAAACATTTTAAAAGTTCCATCTTTAAAATACCTAAGCCTCTTAAAACTCTAAGCTCTCTGTAAAATTCCAAAGTCATCTCTTCACCCTGGGCTCTTGTAAAATCAAAATAACTTAAACGCATTCTCATTCCAAGAGGGCAAAACCAGAGCCCAGTCACAACCACATCAAAGCAAACTCAAAGTCCAATAGTGTAAAAGTCATTGTCAGACTTATGGGAGTTAGGATCTTATAAAGTCCAAAGGGTTTACTAGTATTATTTTTCCTGCTCTGTCATCTTCAGTATGTAGTTTGTCACTGAGGCCCACAGAAACGCCACTCCGTAATTGCTGCTGACTTTGGTGGTCATCCTGTGGCACTCACACCCCCCAAATGCTTGGGGATTCTGCTGCAACTGGACTGTTCTTTCCTCAATAGTCTATCTTTGGCTGTCTTCAAAGACTCTGGCCCTGCCACATGATGTCAAGCCTCAGTGTCTCTCTATGACCCCTGCAATTCTGAGTCTCCTACTGCAAATGAGGCTGCACCTTCACCAATGGCCTCTCCTGGCCTCTCTTCCCAAAGGTCTCCATCCCTGAAACATGGTGCAATGCCTTAGATGCTCTCTGTGATCTCT
Organism: Arvicanthis niloticus; assembly: GCF_011762505.2. NCBI lineage: Eukaryota > Metazoa > Chordata > Mammalia > Rodentia > Muridae > Arvicanthis > Arvicanthis niloticus. The sequence goes on along the minus strand of NC_047665.1, from coordinate 80,997,263 downwards.
TGATGACTTCAAAATCAGTACCACCTGTGTGACTATCATACACTATCAAGTTTGTTTGCCAGCAGAAGGTAACACCTTGTCTCCCTACAAACCACAGCTTCTAAATTACTGACCCTGAGAAAATAGTTCCCAGAAAAATTTCCCTCTGTCATGCTGGCATCTTTTAAACCAAAGCTGATTCTTTAGCCCCAATTTACCAGTATACCCTACCCCAGCAAAGTAACAGTTTCACTTTGGTGGTGCTGGTCTATTGTTAATCATGGCTGGTTCTTCAGCCCCAAATGGACAGAAGCACAGGTTATTAAATTTAAAACTTCAATTGGCTCTGATAAAGAATGTAAACATTCTTTTCTTGAGCCTTCACAAGGCTTGCCCCCATCATTTGCAGTGGTCTTCGCATCTTCTGTCTCCTGTTATGCTAACAAAGATCCTCCTGGGAGCCTCTGCAACTGCTCTAAGAAAGCGGTGCCAACTCTCTCCTGAGCCTTGTGCAACAATGCCTTGTGCTCATTTTGGAGCTGAGAAATAGGACTAAGGGATGGGACTGGGAGTGGTGTTGACTACTGTGAAGATGTGCCATGCCCCCTGTGTGATTAGACCCACTTAGTGTGTGAAAAGTCAAGTCTGAGGAGTTGTGGTGAGCAGTGTTAAACTTGCCTCCAAGGAAATTAGAGGACTGTGAAGTGTACCCTTCCAGCTTTCTTCGTATCTGCTTCAGATTTGATCTAGCATCAGTCTGGGTTAGGGTTGCAGGCTGATGGTAAAATAAGAGTTGTCTGGAAACTCTAGTGGCTCCTTAAGAAATTCTACAAAAACCAATTCAGTGTGACAGAGAGAAACCCACCCTAAGTAGACTCAACTCTGCTGAGCTAAACAGGTGCTATGAGAATGCTAAAGGCTGACTTGCTCTTGGAAGTTCTCAGGGCATTAGATTCATCTGTCACATTTATTTTCTAGAGGTTGTATATCCCAGGCACACTCTGAATTGATGTTGAGACAGTCAGCTATGACAACATGCCATCTCAAGGTTTTATTTTATTGTCTACAGATCCACTTGGGCTCCAACCAATTAAATTCTTTTTCTTTATATTATTGTTTTTATATCACACACACAGATACAGACAGATTGCCGGACTAATGCACATGCGCGCGCGTGCGCACGCGCACACACACACACTTCAAGGAATTTATATTTATATTAACACAATGCTCAGATTTGTATTTCTCCTCTCATTGTCTTATATCCAAACCTGCTTTTATTTTGCTCTCCTGAAGGAAAAGCATTGTTAATAAGAAGCCAGCTGTGTTTGTCTTCCAGTCGCTTTTCTAAACACACAGGCACGGAATCTGTAAACCCCTTCCTTTTTTTCTCTTTCCCTCACTCATTTTTAAAATATAAATTTGTTTGCGTCTACAATTTTTTTTCATGGAACAGTAACCCAGTGAGTTTTGCAGTTGTTCCATATCAGTTCATAACAGTTTGTTGGGGATAACCCTGTGTCTTATTTATTAAGTTGCAATTGCTATTTTATTGTATGGATTTTCCCCGAAGTATTTCACCAGGACCCTGCTTACTGACTGCAGGTTGACTGAATTTCCACTATTGCAAATAATGCTGTCATGATGCCTTTTACAAATATCTATCCTCTGTGTCAACATCTCTTAATGGGATTTTCTTGGGAGTAGAATTATTGGTTTAAATGGGACGCTAGAAATGTGTTTATTTAAACGAATCAACCATATTGTCCTCATAAATATTTTTAGCAATTTATTTCTCTTTCAATAATGATTTAGTATAAAAAGACTTACTTACATTACTAGTGAATACTGACAATGTTTTTGATTGTTGGTTTGTTTTTTAAGTTGGGCCAAGTTGATGACTGAACGAAAGAAATGTCAACAGAGCAACTAGGTGGGGACCTAGTTCAGGTTGTTCTGAACACAAGCTGTATCATAACTGGTGGAGTTTCTGTGGGGAGGTTGCTTCTTTGTCCATATTATCTTTTCTTTCTTTTCATTGTAGGAAAAAAAGAGGCAGCTTTCTATACATATGTGTCATTAACCCTCATCAATTAGCATGGATAAAACCTTAAGGCACTGGCCAGTAGCAAGCACAGAGTATGTGTGTCAACACTATGATGATCTGAACAGTTACCATTCTAGTAGGACAGTCCATATTTCCTAATTTACTGGCCACTTGGAAGTCCTCCAAGTGGGTGTGCATGTACACTGTATGTAGAGGTCAGAACAGGGCACTGGTGAACTTCTCATGCTTTCCACCTTTTTGCTCTGACAAATGGTCTCTCACTGAACCTGATGCTTGCCTTTGGGCTAATCTAGCTGGTCATGGAGTTCTTGATATACCAGTCTCCACCTTCCAATACATGGGTTACAGACATGTGCAGCCATGCTTAGCATTTTACATGTGTTTTCATGCATGTACAGCAAACACTGCTGTCGACTGAGCCACCTCTTTAACATCTAGTCAATACCTAGAAATACCTCATCACACCTGTACAGCATCGGATCTGTATATTTATATATTGGAAATGCTTTTCAGAAATGGCTTGTGTTCTCTAATGCTGCATAGACTCTTTTGTAAAATGAGAGAAGTTTAAAATGCTCTCTTCATCAAATCTGTATCTCTTTCCATTCACGTTTGTGCTTATTTATTGAGACAGGAGTTTTACCATGCACTCCCAGTAGGCCTTGAATTTATGATTCCTCTGCCTCGGCTTCCTGTGTGTGGATTATAGGTGTTTACCACTAGACCTAGTTTATGCTTACTAGTTTAAAATCCACTCAGATAAACTTCCCCACATAAGGTATTATAAACTAACACAAAATTTAACAACCACATATAAGTCAATTTAATATTTAGCTCCTTAATCCTTCTGAAATTCTATAGTTGATGGCTTACTGGTGGCATGGGATGGATGACCTAGCTTATTTGTTTTTGAAGAAACCAGTACACAATTAGTACTTCTTTTCTCACGTGTGAAACAGTATTGGCATACCCATGAGTAAATCCTATGAGTCCATGGATCTGTCTCTCATTCTCAAACTTGTTCATGCATTTATATTTTGTATCAGCATCCCAACAGTCCTTTTTGACAATTATTTTAAACATGATAATAATAAAATAAAATTAATGTGATCTTAAACTTGTGTAGAAATTGCCTTCTGAAATTTCTTTTTCAAAAAGTTCAAGTTATTCTTTGGCATTTAAGTACATTTTATGGTTTTGTGGTGAGAGAGAGAGAGAGAGAGAGAGAGAGAGAGAGAGAGAGAGAGAATATTTTTATTTCTTCCAGCATATTTCTGTCTGTGTCTGTGTGTGTATGTGTGTGTGTTCAACAGAGAGAGAAAGAAAGAGAGGAGAGAGAGAATATTTTTATTTCTTTCAGCATATTTCTCTCTCTGTCTCTCTCTGTGTGTGTGTGCTCAAAAGAGAGAGAGAAAGAGGAAAGAGAAAGAGAGTATTTTTACTTCTTTCAGTTTATACATGAACTCATAACATGAGGTAATCACTGGTATTGTGGGATGTGTGTCTGTCACCTTGAGGATTCTGGGTTTGAAAAGTTGTTTGCACTGTCTGCAGCTTCTTTCAGAGAGGATGACCATGCTGTAGCCATCCTGATGCTTTGAAGAGCCCTCTGTAATGTTTGTATTAGTTGCAATAATTTTGAGCATTCCCAGTGACTAAACTTACAAAATAGTCTTTAGCCTTCCTGAGCTCCTGCCTTAATATAAATGCTGCTGCAGAGTCGTCACACAGGGTGGGGGTAGACCTTTTAAGGTCAACGACTTTGTAACCATTTTCAGATGCACAAATGTTCATTTCCCTGGACATGGCTGTTTTCCAACTTCTCTCAACCTTCATTAAGGTGATGGAGCCCCTCCCTCTTTCAGTTTCTTGGTCTAGCTAGGTATCCTCTGGACTATCCTAAGGTCTGACCCTCCCAAACATGCTTTATTTCCCTGGTCTTTCAATTCATAACTGGGCTGTGTTTGTTCCTATTTTGTTTTGTCAGCTTGGAAAAATTAAGCTGCCACTTTGGGGTCTTTGTAGGTTTTCTTTTGTTTGTGTCTATGTGCAGGTGCACTTACATGTGTGCATAGAGAGCAGAAGTTGATGTCAAGTGTCTTTCTCAGTGGCTCTCCACTTCAGTTTTTGAGACGGTCTCTCTTACTGAAGCTAGTGGCCAACAATCTCCTAGACTGGCTGGCCAGTGAACTTCAGGGATGGACCTGTTTCTGCCCTTCTAGTACTAGGGGTTCAGATGTCCATCATCATGCCTGGGCTTTTATATGGGTGCGGGGATCCAATCTTAGGTCTTACCCTTGTACAGCAAACACGTTACCAATTGAACTAACACCCAAGCCCCTTGTTTGTTTTTTGACATCTGAGTTGGGACAGTTTTATATAAATGTTGTGTTCTCTGAAAAAAAGAGGAAATTTTTCTTTTAAATTCATCTATATATGGTATAGCATAGGGGCTTTTCTCTGCTTTTACTTTTGTTGCTAGAGAATGGCTTTTATTACTATTGGAAAAAATAACAGCTTTTTGAGAAATTATGAAAATCTTTCTGTTGTTATTTCACTTTTGCAGGTGAAATAACAACAGAAAGATTTAAGTGACTTGAGTAAGTTTTCTTTATTTAACACAATATATGATATAAAACTATATAATATTCTTTCTGTATGTATGTGTCTTCTCTCTTCCTCCTTCCCTCCCTTTCTCCTTCATCTTTTGCATCTTTTACTGCCTAATCAATTGTTAAAAATGCCTTCCTTGTATGTTTGTGCTTCTTGTCGGTTCCCTTAATTTCATCAGGTTTGGCTGCACATACACATTTGTACATTTGCATATACAGATTTGAGTATCTAACCCTGTAGATTCATAAAACTTACCACGATTGTATATCGCTATTCAATTCCATGCTTTATTCTGCACTATTTAATTCTTTACATTTTAATGATCCTGCTTTCTGCTTTTCATGTCATCCTTGTCTGACTCAGAACTGTCCCTGTGAAGTATGCTGTTTGCTTCACCAATAATCAGCTGCCTGACTCGTTGACACCAACTGAGATTCTGACAATAGACGGGGATTGTGGTATGACCTGAAGTTACTGTAGATCCTGAAGGTTAAATGTTCAGTTCCATGAGATGATTCACATCTCAGAGACCAAGCTCAGGTCTATGCTACCAGTAGGGGACCAGAATTCCTTTCTAAAGCTTCATGAAAGGAATTGCTTTCCATTCCCAGTGTATGGTAAAGGGCACAATCAGGAACAGGCCAGTGGACAGAGCCAGGGCATAGTCCTAGGTTTAAGAAGCCAGGTTTCAGAGATGCCCTATTGTCTTGGCCTCTTGCCTGGTGTCTTGGTTACTGTTATTGCTGTGAAAAGACACCATGACCAAGGCAGCTTATAAAAGGAATTTAATTGAGGCTTGCTATAGTTTCAAAGGTGAGTCTGTGATCAACATAGCAGGAGCTGCAGCTGGACTAAGAACAGATCCAGCATGCCAGGGGCCAAGGCTGAAGGTGATCACTGGCCATTGAAGTGCTAAAATTTTAACAGAACAGCAGGATTAAAGAATGACTAATTAAGAACTCATTAGGAAACACAATGATTTCCCAGTGTTGTAGAACTTTTAGGCAATCCTGGACTATAGGTCTCAGATCCAACCAAAATGGGACTGTGTTCCAGGTTACCTGACAGTCTATTAAAAGTTAAATAAGACCTCCATGCCTGAGGGCTTAGAAATACCCTTTAGGAAGTCTATGCACCAATATAAGCCTAGTGACCTTGGAACTGATTCCTAGAACTGGAGTGACAGAGAATTGTGAGCCACCATGTGGATGTTGGGAATCAAACCTGGGTCCTCTGTAATAACAAATGCTTTTAACCCTTGAGCCATCTTTCCAGCTCCTGTTTAGACTTCTTGCTGAAGGTTTTGGTACATAGTAGTGATTGATCTTGGTCTTAGAAATCAACCCAATCTTCAGTCCCCTCTCTTCCCTAGAGATGGAATGGACAGAAATTTCCATCCTTCTAATCATGAGTATGTCTTTTGGGAGACCAGTTTTCTTTCTCAAGCTAGCTTCTTTTAACAGTTTTCTTATTATAATACCAGACACTCAACATTCCTATCAACCAAGGGCTCTATTTGCAAAAGAGGCAACAATGATCCAATGTACATTTCTTGTTGGACTACTGTGTATCACATTGTACATATTTTTCCATCTTTTCTGTTGTCCATGCTGGATCTTTTAATTTCATTGGAGTCTGCATATTCTTCGAGAAACTATATGTTTATTTTCCGTTGAAAATGGGCATTTGGGGGATTTATTTTTATTATTTCTTCTCTTCCTTCCTCTCATATACATATGTGTGTAATAGTCATTATACATTCATTATTTTTACATCTAGTATATAGTTTATGTGTCCATTTTACTCTCTAGTGGTTATTTATTTATTTTTTAAAATCCTAGCATTTGTGTCAGCAGTGATGGTATCTCCATCTTCCTCTTACATAGAAAGTGTAGTGCTCTCACACTTCTCACTGGCCTCCCTGGCAGGCTTGGCTGCCAAGAACATCTGTTTCCAGATGGTCGTCTTACACAGCTTTAAAACATCAAGCTTCAGCACTTTCTTCAACTCAACTGGTTTTAACTGATCACTGCTCTTCCTTGTCTGGTTTGGTCTTTAGTTCTTTTGCATTTTCCTGACATTTTTTCCCCCAAATTATTTGTAAGTAGCAAAATGAACAAGTATTTTGCAAATGCAAAAATATCATACTTTCCCCATACTTAAATACAGATTACAGATCAGATGGAGCATGAATCTGGATTTAAGTGACAATGTTGATCATTTTCTAGTAAATGATCTTTATATTGAGACAGGAGGCATATTCTCTCTCTCTCTCTCTCTCTCTCTCTCGCCATTGAAGGGAACTCATCATTTTCTCTTTATCATTTTTTTCAGAAATCCCTTTTGTACAGCATTTTTGATATTTCACTGTGATGTTTAAAGCTGTGGATCCTTTCAAACTCATCATTTTGGCAGAAAGCAGAAGATTTATGTGTTTTTCAGTCCTTAGCACATTTCTTCTATATTGTAAAATCTACCACATACTCCTTGTTTTTCTTATGTGTAATTTTGTCAGAGAATACTTAGTTTGATCTTTTAGCTTTCCAAATCACTTCACTGACTTCATTATGATATTTCAAGGTTTGTTTTACTTTGAAGATCATATTTTTGTGAAAAATCTAGACCCTTCTTTTAAAGTAAAGTCTGTTGTTGTTTTCTGTCATGTGTGTGTGTGTTTATGTGTGTGTGTGCATGCATGTGTGTGTGTCTATATGTTTACAGGTGTAGGCATATGTGAATGTGTGCATGTGCAGGCTTGAGGCTGATGTTGGGAATCATCTTAGACTGTTCTTGAACCTCACTCACTAAGGAAAAATCTCTCAGTCAAACCCAGGCATCACTGTGGAAAAGGGTTTATATTGTTGGGGAAGTGGGTAGAACTGTTGAAGGCATTTGACTTCAGGCAGTTTGGCTATCATGAATTATGCATCCCAAAGGGTCAACATCTTAGTTCTTCATATGCCCAGTTACCATATAAACTGCCTTTCAGGGATACAGATACCACAGTGCCCTGCTGAATTAGGGGACAAGTAAGACAATGGTGGAGGAATAGCAGCCTTAGGGAATCAAGCACACATTTCAAATGCCTGCAAATTCTTCTTATTTAAAAATCATGTAATCGGAAGTTCTTGGATTTCCCATTTCATAGACTATCTCTTGCACAAATTAGGCTCATGTTTGATATAGCACCTCCCCTCCCAACATATACACAACTCTGATACTATTTCCTTCCTTTCAGAGAATTGTCTCTTGTAAAAAAACTCTTGCCTGGCACTGCTCTTAGTAGCTTTTTTCCCCCACATAGCCTACCTCTTTCCTCTTCCTTTGCCCTTTCCTTCCAGATTCTTTCTTCCCAGTGTGGGGATCAAACTCAGGACATCGATCATACTTGACAAATGCTCCACCACTGAGCATTGTCGTTGTCACTTCTACATGGCTTTCTCCTCATTTCGTAGGATTTGTGTTGGGTTAAAGGGCCTATTCATTTGGGCTAGGGATGGCCTTTTACAAGCTTTAGCTTCTTTCAGGATGGGACTCTTCTGAGAAGTAAAGGACTTATATTTTTTTTTCTACCTCTCTGGGGGCAAAGGGTCATTTATTTATCATCTCCCTGCCATTCAATAATACTCTCCTGGCAATGTACTGAGAATAGGGATGTGTGGTTTAGATCCTTCCACATATAGAGTCAGGTTCAGTTGTATACTTTAAAATATGTCTCATAATAAAAAATACCTTATGGTTCAAAAGGTGATAGTGTGACTGAATCTCACGTTAATGGAAGCAAGGGGAACAATTTCATTGCTAAGTTGACTTTTGAATGGTTCAATCAAGAAGCAGAAGTTTGTAGTCAGAGAATTGGGGTGGGGTCAGGAAAATGGAGCAAGGGATGACATTCTAGGCAAGATGGTGTACTTAGGCAACAACATTACAGAGATACTGAATTGCATATTATAATTGACAATGTAATGTAATCTTTCTGATTGTTTTGGATGCTTGAAGGAAGAGACAGAAACACATAGTAGAGATGTTCTAGGTCTCTGAAGAAAATGTCTATTGACTCAGTGTTAGATGTCTTCTGTGAGCTTTTGCAGACTTACACTTTCACAAATGCAGCATCTTTTGACTCTTCGGGGAGGCAAAAAGGGTATATAAAGGAAATAGTTTGTGAATTCCATCTTGTCATGGCCTCTGCAGACATAATGATCATGACTCTTGCCTGTGGCACATAGAACCTCTTTCTCTGTGTTTCCACTAAGGAGTCAATACTCAGGTTGGCTGACACATAACATGCTATATTCTGGGCCCTGATCATCCAATAACCTGCAAATAACAACATCCACTAACTGCAAATACATGTTGATTTGCTGTTAGAGGACTATGACATCATACAGATTAGATCCATGTACTAAGAAGCTAAACAGTCAGAAGGTGGAAAGGAGCCACATTCTGGAACACTTCTGGATCCTGAAAACTGAAAGGGTTTAGGAGCATTGATTCCAGGAGGCGTTTTCATGTCATGTGTTATACTTGCTTCCGAGAGGAAGTTATGATATAATCTATTATCTTCAAATTACAGCTGAAGAAGCATTGAAAATCTAGTAAGTTGCTCAAGGTCATACAGCAAGTAAAAAGTGAAACTGTGCCACAAACTGTATGCTCTGAGATTTTTTTTTCAGATTGTTCTTTGCTCAGACATAATGCACGCTGGTCTCACACACACCAGTGTAGGAATTCTTAATGGGAGATGATAAATTTTGAGAGCTCATTTGCAGGCTTGGTAGACCAGAACTCTCCAGATTCCAAGGAAACTTATCCTTGAGGCAGAGAGATAGTCCAGGGCTGTTAACTTACTCAGGATGAGAATTTTGACTTTTATGCATATCCAGACTTCTTTTAAAGTAGAGGGATTTTGCAGCAGAATGAAAGGGAACAGAAGATAAAAGCTGTCCACACAGCTCCTGCACTTCATCATGTTCCTCCACTTCTCCTTTTGCCAAGTCAGAAATATATTGCACAGAAGAACCAAAATTTGCAATCTCTTAGCATTCATTTATGTTGCAAATTGTTCCTAGGCTTTGGTTATTTCTTCTGAAAGTGATAATATAAGCAACAAACCACTTAGTTGTTGCTGCTCTTGTAAAAGATATGTTAGGTGTTTTCAGTTTACAAACTGAGCAATGTATTGCTACTTCTACAGTTCAGCAACTGCTCCCTCTTCCCCTTCACTGCATATCCATGTCTCTGGTAGTTGAACACATGGCCGTGTACATGAAAGTAAGTGTGTGTGTGTGTGTGTGTGTGTGCGTGCACACACACACACACACACACATTTCAGAAAGCATTCTTTGGATCTTGTAAATAGAATGTTTAAAAGAACTATGCAGGCTCGCTGCTTTGTTTTCAAGAATGAACAGATGAAATTAGCTCCTTCTTATACCTTTTTGGAACAAAATTGTGTGATATGCATAATATGCTCCGCCCCCTCCCCCACTCCACCATGGAGAGTCAGGGCGAGAGTGGAAGTGCTTAATCCTCTTCACGGGGGATGAATTGGAAATTGAGCTTTGCAAACGAAGTCAGAGATAATTTCCCATCTTCATTATTTATGGAAATCAGTTACTTTATTTTAATTATCCAGTGCTTGTATCGTCCACATAAAATGCTTTTCCTTTTATTTAAACTGCAGATAATTGCCAGTAGAATTATTCATTGGAAAGTGGAATCTACTTTTTTGATCTCTAGAAAGCCTATTAATAATGAATGAGGATGTTATTTATTTGTTACAGTTCCACAAATGGAAACTGAAGAAAAACTCTGCATCATTCATTTATCCCCTCCGCGATTACTTAAATAAACTCACCTCGGGAGAAATCTCAGAACAGGGGAAAGCGACATAATGAGAGCACTTCCCCCTTTCCTTTCCTTCAGTAAATATTAATGAATACCTTGTATGGCCAAAGCACCATTAGATGAAGTAGTGGGAAAGGGTAACTAGACATTTTTTTTCCTTTCAGGACATAATAAACATTCATAAAATCCTTGACATTCACAAGGGATGTGCTCTGAGACCTTCTTCAATTCCTGTATTCATGAGTCTGACTACAGCATATCATTTACTACATAAAAGGCAATAAACTATAACTTACAATGTAAATGAACCCCCTTGGCCCTCTAATGATTCTAAAAATACAGGCTCAACTAATTTATAAAGCTATTAAAATCAACTCCACCCTTAACATAAACTCCATATCATGATAGCTCTCACTTGAATGATTCTGCCTGTTTGGATGACTTGTAAAACTAGCTTTATGAATTGTTCTTTCTGGTTTTTAGAGAAATACATGATGGATCTATGTCTGAGTGTATATAGAGTCTAAACCATCAATATTCACTTTTATTTTAAAAATGCTGTTCATTGGCCAAATTACTGCTTGATTGGATTTCTTTCTCTTTTTTAAAGCAAGTTGGTTACCAGTGATGGAAGTAAATAATCTTACTATAAAACTTTTTTTTTCTTTTTTTTTTAATTTGGAAGCTCTAAAATCTTAGCTCCTGATCTTCATGACTACAGATGAAAACAAATTGCTTGGAGCACTTTCCCACCTGCTTTTGGTAGCTATGGGCACTAATTCGCAATGCCTGTCTCCAGATATTGATTCAAATTTTAGGCTCAACAAAATTATAATATAATATCAACAACAAACTCAAAGTTCTTTGCAAACAGACAAAGCCCCAATTTCTATAAACACAATATTGTGTTTATTTAATCAATTCAGGATAGAACAGAATAAATTCCCCAAGTTAAAGAACAAATAGACTACTTAAGTTGAGCAGATTCAGGAGAGATGGAGGAAGGCTTCAGAGAGGTGGTTCCTCTCTGAAGCACTGATCCTGGGCTGAGAAAATGTCAAGGACCAGGACAGAGTAAGTACAGGAGATGTAAGGAGCCTCTGCAGGGAAAAGAAACAGTTCATCCTTACCTAGCAGTTTTCCCTCAATTATGTTAGAAAACATAAGAATTGCTTTCGATTTTAATAAGACAGAAACACACACAGATTGCTAAAAAATACATTAAAACAAATACACAATGTATATTTGTACAATGTAAATTCAAGTACACAATGGCCTGGTAAGAAAGTAAGGAGACTTTCAAGATCTACCTGGTAAACAAGCCTTCCACTTCACAGAGAGAAGCTCTCAGGAAGTTAGGTTTGCCCCGGAGGCATGTTCTGGTCCCTCATGTCCTTGAGTTTAAATTTGAGGAACTGTGTGTGGATATCAGAGAAGCCAAATGCCACAGTGGAATATCTTTTTTAGCTCTGGATCCTAAAGGTAAGACCCTCAAAGAGGTAGGATGGTGAACATATGCCTGTTGGAAGTGTAATTGGGAATCTAGGTTTGCTGCTTACCGCTCAAAAGGACCAAGGACTTGAGGAGAAAAGAGTTGGGGTAAGGAAAGCTCGCAGACAAAGCAAGATGGAGGCTATCACCAGCAAAAGTGATTTTCCTTCGGTGTGGGGCTATGTATGAAGTTACAGGGCAAAAGGGAAGTATGTTGCGTGTCAAACCACAAATGTGTGTTTCTGACACACAGTCCTCTGTTATCCAATAAGCTACTGGACGTGCTGGGTTCTTTAGTCTAATGGAAAGCCACTGACTGAAGTCTTGTGGTTCATGACTTCTTAGTTCCAGTCAGATATCAGGACCCCAAAACCTCTTTTACCTGGAGAACTGGAAGCAATAGGAAATATGATTTCCCTGGAGGAGCAGAGTTGTAGAGAAAAACAGCTTTGCTCTAGAGTATGATGAAAGGTACCATTTTTTGTTTTTTGTTTTTGTTTTCCTGGGGAACAGATTTTAACCCGGAAGGTTCACAAGCATCTTCTACAGCAAAACCACAGGGGAACCTTGATCATGCTGCACAACTGTATGGCTCCCAAATTAGTATTACAATGAGTCTTCCTTACTTTTCTCCTTTATAAAGGATGGAGAGTCTGTGTGGGACTCTGGATGGAAGCAGAAGAGCATCCTCCTTGCTGATCCTGAACCACAAGACTACCCTCCCTTGAGATTCCTGCCACTCAATTCCTGTGTGGCTTCCAGAAGCTCTAAAAGGAAAGTTCAAATGACTCTTAGAGTGGGGAGATGCCAATCTTTTGTGAAAGACTGTAAATCCCCCCATTTTAACACAGTCTTCACTAACGTTCCCGCAAGTTCATAAGGAAAGAGATCACTAGGAACAAAAGTCCATACTTGTAAAATGTGCAAAGGGTGCTGCAGGAACTCCAGAGGGTGTGGATTTTCAGAAGTGCAATGTTAAAAAAATATGTAATTTTATTCAAAGATATAAAATGACTATCATAACGAAGGAGCAGAGAGCATTAATCAGCTACCAAGATCATTCACATAATCAAAAATTTTCAAAATTCAAAACCATTATAACTGACGATTAAAAAAAAAACCCACCAAAATAGATGGATAAAAAAACAGATTACCTCCATCTGTGAGATGAACTGGTGACTTGGAAGTTAGCCCTTAAGAAAATATAAACCGAAAATGTAAACGGTCAACTAGTAAACCGGAAGTTCTGGGCGCTCCTTAGTTCCTGTTGCTGTTAAAGCGCCAGTACAGCTCTTAAAGCACCCCCCACCCCCAACCAGACCAAGAGAAGTAGCTATCATTTCTTTCACTGTTGGGTTCCATTTAGTAATATTCTCTAAGTTGCACATGTGTAATACAGTGTGTTCCTGTAAGTTAGGTCACTCTGGTTTCTCAGCATGTCTTGGCTTAAAGTTTCAGATGCACGAGTAATGAAACAAACAAACAAACAAAAAAACAAAAAACAGAAAAGAAAGAAAAGATGAGAAGAGAAAAGAAAACCATCAAAGGAAAGTTCTTTAAGCTAGCCACAACAACTCCACATGTAACCAAAGCTGCAGAATGAAGAAAATGAAAAACAGCAAAGTTAATTTTCCAGAATTAAAACCAGAGTCAAAGGTTTAAGGTCAAAGGTTTAAGAAACTCAAGTGGCTATAAATAACAATGTGTAGATCTAGACATGGTATTTTACAATCGAATAAAGTCAAAACCAAGCAGATCTTACACAATACAGACTGAGACCCGACTTACAAGGAATGCTGTTCGTTTTGCTGTTGGTGTGTCTTCTGACACCTCTTTATGGGTCTCCCTAAATGTGGTCAACTCTAAGCACATGCTAATAAGGGCAATACTATTAGACTCAGAAAGTTACAGTACTATGGAAGAGTTCATGAACTGAGATAGGATCTGGGGACATGGGAGGTGTTAGAGTGATGAATGAGAAGGGTGGAAGTAATGGAAATTCGGTGGACTCAGGTGTGAAACTTTCAAAGAGTAGCAGTGAATCTCTTACTGGGGAGAACCATGTGTATTTGGGCACCATTGTTTGCCTCTCTGTGTGTACACAGTTTTAAGAAACTCAAGCCTCGTTTTTAGAGTTCTGACTCTTGCTTACTGCACACTGCACAGCCACATTATTCACTGGCTTAACAAACGGTTGTTAACTGATGTTTGATACTGATACAAATAATTGCTAAATGAATCACTGACAACTCTAAAATCGGCACCATTCTACATACTTTATGTTAATTAGATTAATCTTTTTGAAAAGCTCGCTTTTTATCTTATTTGCACGTGTGAGCTAATACGAAGTCACAGGAATGAAGTACGTGGCAACAGAGATCAGAATTCCATGGAACTGGAGTTATAAGTAGTTATGCTCTGTCATTGTAGGTGCTGAGAACCAATTTATGTCCTCTGGAAAAACAGTAAATGCTCTTAACCACCGAGACATCATTTTAGGCCCAGAATTGGTTTACTTTTAATAACTCCAGTAGATAGCCACTATGCCTATTTTGAAGATGGGGACACGATATTTGTTATTTGTAAAAATCATAAATAACATTTTGGATCATTGTCCTTTTGTCTGCATATTTATTTATCTTACAAATAATCTAAAATTTTAGAAATAAAACTGTTTAAGTCATGAGCTTCCTGAAGATAAAGACATTGATGCCTGTCTGTGTTCTGGAAGGTTTTTACTGATTCATACTGTTGATTGTGACGTCAGTGAAACATTGACAAATTAATGTTGATACTAGTTGCAGAGTTTGATAGCTTCTGCTTCTATTGTAAAAGCTTTATTAAAAAACTTTGATTAAATTTTTTATAACTTTATTGTCACATTACATATGCACAAATGTATTTGAATTTTTTGCATATAATATTAGGTGTTTTTCTATGCACAGGATTGAACCCCTGTGCCTCGGTGAGTTCTCTATCATTGAGCTGAAGCCCCAATCCTTCGTTTTTTATCACTGCTGAATTTTCTCTTTATGTTTGGCTGCTTTCCCAGGAAGATGTCAGCTTATGTGTTTTCTTAGCATGCACAGGTGTCAGTAGATTTATATGACATATTTGTGTCATGTATTCCTTAAATATCATTTGACTACTGTGTTAATGACTTTCTGCAATCTTTGGTAGATGATCAATCATGTATGCATGTTTTTTTTTTTACTTTATTTTTTTATTATACTTCATTTTTTATTAACACATATTGTTTATTTGTGGGGTTTTATAAGCTGATTCAGCAAAGGCACAGAATTCCCTGTTCATATTTGTTGGTTGCCTTTATTTACCCTAACCCTTGCCAACCTCTGGTGACCTTTAATCTACATTTAGCTTAATTTATTGTCAGTTCTTGCATATTCTCAATAGCTGTGACATGGAGTCATATGTCCATCAATTGATGAATGGGTAAACAAAATACATGGTATGTATTTTTAAGAAGTAGGAATGTTTACTATTTGTAGTATAACTGATAGAAGTGGGGGCAGCTACATAGAATCAAATAATCTAGATACTGGAACTCATGAATCATAATATGCCTCTTATATCTAACAAAGACTATGAATCAAATATATAAAGGAATTAAAAATGTAATAATATAAAGACACACCTATCTTCACAACCTCCTGCCTCATGGTCTCTTCTGTTTGCTCCTTTTCCTTACAGCGGTTCTCAGTGCTGGCGGGTGCCTGGGCAGCCTTCTTCATTCTATTTTAATTCACTTGTATGTAACACTTTCCTTTCTATGTCTGCTGTGTCTACCTCACACTTACCACGTGTTGTCTCTTTCATCAGTCTTTGTCAGTTATTGAGCTTCTCGCATCTGATCTAATCACTGAAATTTTGTAAAACATATTTTATGTCTGGTGAAGCAAGTCTTCCGTATTCATCCTTTACAAAATCTCTTTAGTTATTCTTTGCTTTTTATGCCAGCTCAAATTTAAAAGTACTCTGTCATATTCCAACAGAAGAAAAATCAAGTTGAGGTTTTTGTTGTAGTTTTACGATTCAGGGATATTTATTTGGAAAAAAAAATCACAGCGTTTGTTCCTTCTTTTCTGAATAAAGGCTTATTTTTCTGTTTATTCATCTCATTCCTTGTCCTCAGTTTTATGGCTTTCTGTTTTAACAGTTCCTATATTTTCTTTGTGGAAGTTAGCACAGGCTGGCTGACTTACCAGTGTGTTCTCTTTCTCCTACTAAAGTCTATTCTTACACTTTTTTCATCATATATTTTCAAACTATTATTTTCATATATAAATGTTTATTTTCAGTTTGTATTCAACATAACGTGTCCCCACTTGTTAGTTTTTATAATTTTTAGCTTGTTCTTATATTAGGTGTATTTTTTAAATCACTTTCTCCAAATACCTGGATAGAAGCAACTTAAAGAAAGAAAGATTTGTTTTTGCTTAAGACATAGTATAGTTGAGTTTTTTGCAGAGAAATACCCCAAGAGCCTTTGTGAAACAGGCCTTTAGTTGATGGTGTTTGCAGAGTATATTAACTGAGGCAGAAAAAGTGACCCTGGTTATGGGGACTACCATCCTAAGGGCTGAGTTTCAAGACTGAATAAAAAAATATTTCTTAATTTAATTGTATTGACAGTCATAATTGCTACTGTCTTTTGTTTCCTATGTCATACACTGATAATTTTGTCCCTTTTTTAAATGTTATAGCTTATTGACTGAGACTTTCACAAGACTGATGAGTAGAACAGAAATGTTTACTAACCTATATGGATCTTCTGCCCATTAACTCTTGAAACTGGCTCTTTTCATCTTTATTAAGTATCTTGAAAATTCATGATTGCTGAAAACTACTTTTGGAAAAATACAGAATCTTTGGATATTCATTTTCTGCTTTATATCAAGTTCATATTATCTGTTAATTTGCTTAGTAGAATCTCTCCAAATTAACAAACTCTGTTTTTATAATTTACTATTGAGTTTGATTTATTAATTTTTAAATGAAGAACTTTTTTATCATGTGTGCCTGGTCTACAGCTTTCATTTTAATGCCATCTTTCATCAATTGTTAAAATTGATATTATGGCATTTTTTAATAAAATAAATTGAAATGTAATTTATCTTGTTGCATACTTACAATAGAAGACAGTTATGAATATGTCTATGAGTGTAGGTGTATATGCATATGCAAATGAGTGTAGGTGTACATACATATGCAAATGTGGATATTTTTATGAAGAGTAGGTGCATCCCATAGATGTGACAGAATTTATTAACTTCCTAGTCTCAATGTCCCCAAACTTCCAATAATTTTGTTGCTTTCTCTCCATCATGGTTACAAGTATATTTCAATTTCAACTTTTAAATTGATAATATTTTGCTGGGCAGTGTTGGTGTACACCTGTAATCTCAACACTTGGGAGGTAGATTTCTGTGAGTTTGAGGTCTGCCCAGTCTACATAGTAAGTTCTAGAACAGCTAGTGATAAAACAGGGAAACCCTGTCTTAGAAAAAGAAAGAAAGAAAGATAGATAGAGAAAAAACATAGCATATTTTGTTTTCTCAGTAACTACATTATGTGTCTAAAATTTCAAATTAAAACCATGCAAATGTGTAAGGTATATAGCATCAGTATTTGAGACAGGTAGGTTCTCCATTCTCCTTTATCTCAGGTTGGCATCAGATCCACTATAAAACTTAAGATGGCCTTTATCTCCTGAGTACTAGGATTATAAAGATATAGTACTACTTTACACAGGTCTTGGATTGAATGCAAGACCACATGCATGCTAGGCAAGCAGCATATTAATTGAACTATGTCCCACATCCTTATGTCTTATTAATTAATGAATTAAGTTAGTTACTTATGCCATGTATCTTTGTGTTTTGTATCCATGTATGTCTGTGTACCACATGTGCTTCTAGGGCCTACAGAGGACAGAAAAGGACATCAAGTCTCTTGTGACTGAAGTTACAGATAGTTGAAAGCTGCCATGTGGGTGCTGGGAAATGAACCCATGTTCTCTGGAAGAACAGCCAGGGCTCTTAACTGATGAGCTATCTCTCCAGCCTTCTAGCATTTACAAAAAAGTTTGAAACTATTTCTAAAGGTATTATGGACCCGAAAATTTTAGTTCATTTTATATTGTTTTTCCCATTTTCTAATTAGTTTTCAAGTAACTAATTAACATTTTCTTTCTAATATGTGCAGTCTGCACCGTAACAATTTGAGAAGTTTTATATTTAGCTTCGTTTTGTATCTGGCATCACCTTTAGTTTGTCCTTTGACCTCATGTTCACTTTGTAGGAAGATTTTTAATTATCCTCTAACAACATTTCTATCTATTTTTAAAGAGTTGTTATACTTTCTCTCCCATTTTAGTGTAGTTTGAGACAAGAACTCTTGCTTTCCATAGATTTGACAGAATTTATTAACTTCCTAGTCTCAATGTCCCCAAACTCTTGATAATTTATTGCATTCTCTCCACCATGGTTACATGTATATTTCAATTTCAACTTTTAAAATGATAGTATTTAGCTGGGCAGTGTTAGTGTACACCTTTAATCCCACTGCACTGAGAATTTATTGATGCTTCTTTTGTGAAAATATAGGTTGTTTTAGAATGTCCATGTCCACCTGAATTTATGGTGTGTTTCTATCTGTAGTGAAGAGAACTTTTTAAAAATTCCATCCGTTAGTCACACCATCAAATTGTCTTATCCTAAAATGTTGTTGCTCTTTTTGTTCCCAAAGGTTTTATAAACTAGCTGTAGTACCTCTTGAAATTTGCATTCTGCCAAATAGCTTGTCCATAGGGTTATGTGTTGTAGGGTTATTCTTGCATTTGTTTTTTGCAACTCCCTCTCCATTTAGAAATGTCATCCTCTTCCTGCCATGTCAAGTCAGCTCCCTCATGTTATATCATGTACATTGATGACAGGTGCTCATATTTCTACTGTTTTCTTTTCAAGTCCTTCAATGTCTTGTGACCTTACTTTTTTTTTTTTTCTTACTAGCCTGCAATCACTAAGTCAGGGATCAACACTAAGAAAAGAAATGCAACACAAGAGACATCTCCCAGTGGAATAGTCCACATGCCATTGTGCCCTGCTACAGTTATTTGTTCTCCCTCATTGTATGCTTTTTTCATTGCTTATAGAGATCTTTGACCTCAGTGGGTGGTAGGACTACTTTGACTGCCTTGCATGGGGTTCAAGTTAGTGTAAACTGAGATTCCTAAAGCAAAGTGGGATGGGGAGGGGCTGCTTCTTATGCCCATTCATAGCACTTTAGCTATTTTATAAATGTTGCACTTGAGTTGTCCTGGTGTATAAATATGGTTCCCAAATTCTGGCAGTGAATAAAAGCATCGATGGGTCTGACTCCTTGTAGAAAATTGTTCTGTGTTCTTTTTCCTCTAAGATCTTCATAGATGTGTCTGAGTGTGTGTGTGTGTGTGTGTGTGTGTGTGCATGTGTGTGTGTGTGTGTGTGTGTGTGTGAATGTATGTATGTGAATGTCTGTATATGTGTGGGAGGTGCATATGTGTGTAGGGCTGCATGTGTACTTGTCAGCTCTTACATGTGGAAGCTAGAGGTTAGCTCCAGGTGTTATTCTTCTAGTAGCAAGTAATTTTCCAGCCAGAGTCTCTCAATGGCTTGGGACTCACCACGTTGACTAGACTGGCTGGCCAGCAAGCCTCAGAAATATGCCTATATGTGCTTTTTTAGTGCTGGAGTTAGAAGAGCATATCAATAAAGTGGTGTTCTAATGTGAGTTCTGGAAACCAAACCCAGGGTCTCACATTTGCACAGCAGCCATTGTACTGACTGAGCTATTTTCTCATCCCTTCATGGGCATTTTTGTGGAAAGTTGATGGAGATAACATTGGGAGATGCTTAGTCCAGTAAAAATCTTAAAAACCTAACAAAACAAATCTGCTACAGAAATGTCTCTAAACAGATGTGGTCAAATATAGTCAGTGCTATATTTAAGAACTCTTATCTGGCCAGATTGTACCAGAATGCTTAAGTCCGTTATAATCAGCTCTCCAAGAGACGCCATACACCTCTGATGTTAAGAATGGAGTGAGAAGTTAGTTACAGAGATAAATTAGAGATTCAACACATATGTGGACAAATATATTTATATGTAGCTAAAATGGTCCAGACTGGATATGGGGAAAGAACCAAAGTGTGGGAGGAGTCCACTGTAATGTTAAACCTCCAAACCAAAGCCTGGGCTGAGGGATGGGTGTGTGCAATGCTGCCATAGGAACAGCAGCTTTTGAAAGAAAATTAGTTGTATTTTTTTTCTATTAGAAAAGCTCTTTATTTTTTTATGACAAAATGTATAGGAAAGAAGTAAACTGCAATATAGTGAAATATTAAATAGCTTAAATATTAAAGAATAGTGGAGGAATTTCAGCCAAGGAAATGGGTATATTAACACATTTTTTTTCTTACTGTGTTTATACTTCTTTGCAGAGAAAAATTTTCACAATATAAAAAATAAGGAAAAATTAAGGCTGCAATGTAGAACAACCCACTGTCCCAGAGTAGAGCTTCTGCACCATAGAATAATGGTGGTGGCACAGGAGAGGGGAGTCTGCGCGTTGCCTAAAAGGAAGGGTTCCATTTGGCTACCATAGATTGGGAAGTTATACTTCAAGCTACTATACATTGAAGTAAAGTTCACAAAGCCATTTTTAGATATGTGTAATTTGGCAATTTGGATACTAGTGACTGTATGGGTCAGCTTTGTGCTATTATAATGGAATACCTGGGAAGCTGACTTAAGAACAAGGGAGAAAAAAAGTGGTTACTTTGGCTCCAATTATTTTGGAAGCTCCAGTCTTGTAGATTCATCAGCTTGGGCCACTGGTGTGAATCTCAGAGTACAAGAGTAGTGAAGATTTGGGGCCTCTTACTTTTCTACTTGGGAATCAAAGAGAGCACAGAGACCAGAGTTCTATAATTGCCTTTGAAAGCAAACTAGCAGTAATTAACCCAAGGACCTCTCATGAAGCCATATCTTCTAAAGGTCCCTTGTCCTCTGGGTCATTCCACTCTCTCCTAGGCTTTTAACACATGGGCCTCTGAGGTACATGCACCTTACAGAATATAGCAGTACTTGGCTGGCCCAATTAGAGCAAAGATTAAATGATATAGTGGTGACAGAACCCTGTACACTTCTCTGCATGTCAGAGGTATACTCTGAGTGATTTTGTCTCTTATTGAAAACCTCTCAAATGACAAGACAACAAAGCCAAGTTTGTTGCCACTAAAAGTGGAAACAACCACCACTTTAATTATATGTTTAAGAAGGAAGGACAAAAGTAAGGCTGCTAAATGATTTGGAGGGGCCTGCTTTAAGGTACACGGTTGTATGATAGATCTGTTTGTGAAGGGGTTGAAGTTATAATGTATAATTTAGGATACAAAGACTCAGAAAGCAAGATTTTTGATACAACCCTTCAAAATGTACAATGCACAATCCCAACTGAGTAATCTATTATTTTAAGAAGTTTGTTTACCCTGATAAAGGAAAGTAGGGGAATCTATTATGGAGATAAATTCATTTTTAAATTTTTTTTTATTTTTTGAGATTATAATTATATCATTTTTCCTTTTTCTTGAGATAAGTAACATTTTCAAAATGTTCCTAAAACAGAAAAATTATTGCTTGTTTACCTTCTTGGCCAAAACTTTTCTGGAATTATAAAGTCATCGCTATAGTTCATTTCAGCTGTCAACTAAGCACAACCCAGAATCATTTGGGAAGAGAGAGCCTCAGTGGAGGAATTACCTATATCAGAAATGCCTGTGGCCAAGTGTATTGGGGCATTTTTAAAATCACTACCTGATGTAGAAATGCTCCAACCAATGCAGACCTTGCCATTGCTAGGCAGATCAACTGGGCTATTATAAGAAAGGTAATTGAACAAGCCAGAGGGAGCCAGCATTCTCATGGTCCCTTCTTCCATGTTTCTTGCTTGAGCTCCTGCCAGGACTTTCTATGATAATGGACTGTGATATAGAAGTTTAAGTCAAATAAACTCTTTCCTCACTAACTTGGTTTTGGTCAATATTTTGGTCAATATTCACACAAAGCAATCTAAGACAGTGATATAACAGAAACACCATCTGTAGGCTGAACATCCCTTATATAAAGTGCCTGGAAACCAGAAGGATTTCAGAATTCAAGTTTTTTATAGAGAGATTTTTATTTTTATTGAGAATTTCATACACGAGTGCTATATTTACATTATTTATACCCTCCCTCTCCCCATTCCCCTTCTTCTATATCCTCAACCCCAAGCCTATGACCTCTTCTTTATTTATTATTGTTTTACACACACACACGTGCACACACACAGAGCTTATGAGTTCATTTATTGTTTGTACATATATGTGTTTAGGACTGACAGATTGAGATTGATTAACCTATCAGGGAGATCTTTCCTGCAGAAAACAGATTCGTCCTCTCTCAGAAGCCATTGACTGACTAGAATACTTCATCTAGGGTTGGAGCTTTTAGAAGCGACCACATACACATTCGCATGTCCACTGGTGTCATCATTATACAGGTCTTGGTTTAGGAAACAAAATTGTTGCAATTTCATGGGCACTGTTTCTCTGTCACATCTAGAAGATACTACCTCAAAGCAGATGCCCTGGTCATCTGGCTCTTAAAGTCTTTCAATTTCTCTTCTATGACATTCTCTAAGCTTATATATAGGGGTTGTATTGTAGATGTATTAGTTAGGGCTAGATACCCACAGTCACGTATTTTTCTGCACTTTTGCCAGTTGTGGATATCTGTAATAGTCTTCATATGTTGCAAAAAGTTGCTTTGTTGATGAGACGTGATCACTATACTTACCTGTTTGTTTAAGGATAAGTATTAACAATACAGTTAGGTAAGCAGGGCTCATGAGGGCTCACAGAGACTGAAGCCAAAATCACAAACCTTGTAGTTGTCTGAGCTAGGACATCTTATGGTTACATACTTGGTGTTCTTGTAGGAGCCCTAAGAACAGGAGTTGGAGGTTGGGGGTGAGATGCCTTTGGCTATTTTTATCTGTGTTTGAGATGCTTTTCTTCCTAATGGGCCACTCGGTCTAGCCTTGATATGAGGGCTTGTTGTACCTAGTCTTTATTGTAATTTGTTATGCCACATTTGGTTAATATAGCTGGGAGGCCTGTTCTTGTTTTTTTGTTTGTTTGTTTGTTTGCTTTTTATTTTTTTTTTATTTGAAGGGAAACAGAGAGGGACTGGCACTGGGAGGATGGCAGGTAGGGAAACTACAGTTGGGATATAATGTATGTAAAGAACAAAAATTAAAATAAAAAATACAATAAAACCCATCCATTTACCTACAATTTAATAATTTCATTTTTCTTTACAGCTGATTAGTATCTTATTGTATATATGTATCATATTGTATGTATGTACCATGCACATACATTTAACATACATATGCCATTTTTTAAAATCCATTTATCAGTTGAAGGATGCTTGTTTCTATTTCCTAGCTGTTGTAAGTAGAGGGGCAACAGATGTTGCTGAGCGAGTTTCTCTGCGGTAAGATATTAAGTCCTTTTGGTATGTTAGAGCTACTTTCAGGCTTAAGGGAATTTTCCTCAATCATTTCCATAGCTGATGCACAGGTTTGAGTCCTTAATTTGCAGTCTCACAATGGTAAAGAATATTTGCCTTTTGTTTCCATGTCTGCAACATCTTTTCCATCAGTTGGTTTGTTGTTGGTGGCTGTTTGTCTGGGTTG
Organism: Arvicanthis niloticus; assembly: GCF_011762505.2. Taxonomy (NCBI): domain Eukaryota; kingdom Metazoa; phylum Chordata; class Mammalia; order Rodentia; family Muridae; genus Arvicanthis; species Arvicanthis niloticus. Next base: position 80,973,459 of record NC_047665.1, on the reverse strand, counting down.
TTTTTGTTGTTTTGTTTTAGCCATTCTGAGTGGATGCACGAATTTTCAACATAGTGTTAGTATCCATTCCCCTAATGGCTAGAGAGACTGAACACTTGTGAAGCTATTCCTTAGCCATTGTTAGTTCTTCTATTGAGAATTCTCTGTTCAGATTTTGGACCATTTTTAGGTTAAGTTGTTTTTTGGTTTTTTGATTCTTTTATTTGGAGTTCTTTGTAAATTCTGGATGTTCATCTTCCATCAAATGCATAGCTGTTAAATACTCTGTCCCAGGCTTTCACCCTCTTTATTATTATTATTATTATTATTATTATTATTATTATTATTATTATTATTTGCTGTACAAAGCTATTGAGTTTCATGAGGTCCAATTTGTCAATCATTGGCTTTGACGCTAAGCAAATGAGTTCTACTGAGAAAGTCCTTCCCTGTACCTATACTGTGTAGGGAACTTAGCATGTTGCTTTCTGGCAATCTCATTGTTTTGGAGTTCACAGAGAGGTCTTGGATCTAGTTGGGGTTGATTTTGTGCAGAATGATATATATGGATCTAAATTTATTCTTCCACACATGGACATCCAATTTTCTCAGCACCATTTCTTGAAGATGTTAGTGTGTATTTTTGGCATCTTTGTCAAATATCAGATGACTACATACATTCATGTTTGGGTCTTGTAGTTTGTTCCCTTGCTCATCATGTCTGGATTTGTGCCAATACTGTGCTGTTTTTATTAGTTTAGATCTGTGATATAGCTTGAAACTTGGCATTCAATCACTCAGGCATTGTTTGTTTTACTCAGGATTTCTTTGCCTGTCAAGGGTCTTTTGTTGTTCATTATGAATTTAGGATTCTTTGTCTATTTCTGTGAAGAATTCTATGAGATACAAAAAGCCTTTCAGGATTCCTCATGCATCATTCTCTTCTCTACCTTGGAAAAAATTTTTATGACCCATATTGGCAGGACTGCAGCATTCTCAAGATGTCCATTGTCTGAAGGTACATTGTCAGCTGGGAAGGGCAATATTGCCCAGTTCCACTGTTGGCAACCACAGCCCTGTAGTCAACAGGTGGCATTACCAAGGACGAAGCCATCACAACTACATTTCTTCTGCTTAAAATTCTAATTTCTGAAACAAAGGACAAAATTATAAGATGGAACAACTCCAGAAAGAGACAAGTGAAATGACCCAGGGTTGATAACTTAGTATTGAAGACAAAGGCCTACAAGTTTGGGGGAGAGAGAGAAATGGAGAGGTGACATTTATAAGACAATAAAAGTCCATTTCACAACTCTGGAGCACTCCTGAGGATGTGAGTAATATCTTTGGAAAACACGAGGACGGCTAGAGTGTCCCTAGAGAGAGAAGAGAAGAGGTGAAAGCACACAGATCATAGCCCATTGCCTTTTGTCTCTGTCAGGGCTCTGCCCTCAGCCACCTCAGTGGATTTGATTGTCTTTCTTGAGACTCACACTTCATATGTGTACAACTCAGAATTGTAATAGCTGGATTAAGAATATTTTCTGCTTCAAAAAAAGACCTGTTTGTTTTTCTGCTCTACTTTGGGTGTAGTTTAATGATTTGAGTGTTGGAATCTTGTCCTCTATGTAGCAAATAGAACCTGTAAGAAGTGGATCTGGTGGAGATTCACTAGGTCCCAGGGCATTGGAATGGACTAATTATGTCTTGGGTGGTGTTTCAGATCTGGTAGGAGTATGTGAGTTTTCTAGTGAAAGGCTGCAGTTGAAAGGAGGCCAGCCATTTAACTCATTGCTTTCTACATATCTACCTGTAGACTTTCTGCTTCTCCTCTAGTTATCAGAAAGCTATCGGTCCTTACCATATGCTAGCACTATACTTTCTAAGCCCTTCAGCTGCTACCTTCAGTAAGTCAAATCTCTTTACTTCCAAGTTATCCAAAATCGGGCAACTTGCAACAGCACAAAACAGATGAAGACATCTTGTAGTTTGATAGGTTGTGTCTACTATCAATAGATCATCAACATGTTAGAGAAATGAAGAGATTTGAGAATTTTTGTGATTTTTGAGGTTGCCAGTGACATAATTGTTTTAAAAAGCATTTAATAGTGCCAGCAAGACACTGACTGAGTGTCTACAGGCAGCTCTCCCAAGATCTCCCTTAGTAATGATGGCAGATAAGACAGGATTGCAGTGGTGATTTTATGCAAGGTATTTGTGGCCAAAGCGGAAAGACAGATTAGCATCGATTTGCAGGGATACAATCGAAAAAAAGATTAGGGAACCCTTCACGTTTCCATCTTACTACATTTGTTTGTAGCAGGTACTCCCACAATACAGGTACAAGAATTCATATCCCTTTACTGGGGCAATGTGTTATTAGGGAATGATAAAAACAAACACTGTTCATTAAAATTTAAACTTTGTTTTTCCCATTATGTGACTTTTCCATTCAGCCAAAAGTTTGTTCTCAATGGAGTTGTGTGTGTGTGTGTGTGTGTGTGTGTGTGTGTGTGTGTGTAAACTGGTTTTCTATGGTATCTTCTCTTTCCACCAGAGCCTCTGAGGCTGAATTTGTTGGTCCGGCCTTTTCCAGTAGCCTGGTCCTGACTACCTGAAGCCCCCCCAAGGAAAGGAGGTCATGCATATTGGAAAGTATGATTGTTTAAAAAAAATTTATCAGACTCTGTCTTACAAAGTAGTTTTCCAATAGCAAAAGTGAAAAATTAAAATTACTTTGACAAGCTGAAAACACAGGGAATAATAGCAATTGAGTTAAACCTAAGAAAACAGAAAAAGGATTAAGAAGAATATTGAATATGATACTATAATAGCCAAGTTTTTAAAAAGCAGAAGGGAGAAGTAGAATGCTATAATTGAGGAATCACTTGACTCATTGTAGCAGCATACCACACAATTCTTCAATACAGAAGAGAGGCCAAATAATAGAAGGATAGAGCCGTAGTCACATCTGGAAAATAAAGATCTCAACAATGGCACATTTTTTTTTTTTTTGAGAATAAAGAGGAGAAAATATTTGAGGGGATACATATTTGAAATTAAAAATCAATAAAAATTATTTAAGACAAATGACTCAAGGAATGTCAAGCAAAAGATAGAAAAAAAGTCACAGTTATAAACATAATGACATTTAAGAACATTGAGCCGTAAACAATTGAAACATTAAAAGTATACAGAGGAGTGGAATTAACAATAGACCCTTTAGGGCCAACAATGCATATGAGAAAACATGTAATACTGGGAATACAGCTTATATAGACACATGACTGTAACACCTATGATTTCTTATATAGAATGCGCTCATGAAGTTGTAGAGGCTAGAAAACTCAAAATCTTCACGGCAGGCCAGCAGGCTAGAGGAACAGGACAAGCTGATATCAGTATGGCGACTGAATGCAGTCTACTGAAAAATTCTCTCTTGATCAGTGGAGGATAATTCTTTTGTTCTGGGCTTTTAGTTGATTGGATGTGGCCAGCTCAAGTTATCATAGGCAGTCTGCTTTACTCAAAATTAATGTTACTAGCATCTGTTTTATCAAATTAATGTAACTGTCACCAAAAATACATTCTCAGAGATTGTAATAATATTTAGCCAGATATTTGGGGGGCTTAGGATATAAAAACAACCCATTATAAATGCCTAGGACATAAAACAGACAAACAGAAATTACAGAGTGAATATGGTGCCATGTGAGAAAAGTTTGACACATTTGATATAAACTTAATGGTTATCAAGAAGCTGATTGTCAAAATTGCATTGATAGTTTCAGTGTAAAGAGAAAAGAATTAAGAAGTTAGAGATGCATGAATTATGAGTGGAATACATAAAGATTATGCATAGAAGATACAACTGTCTGCATAGAAGGTCCAGAACAATTAGCAGGAAGACGACCAAGGCACAAGTGTGGAGGGGCACTAGAACAGCAGATACTGACACATGTTCAAGGTATCAGATGCTCTTTCACGGCAAAACTATATCTATAGAAAAAGTGTTCTGAACTTTATTTAGTAACAATGAAGAAGCCAAAACTAATTGGAAGCACATACCATGTTCATGCTAAAAAGCAATATTACATTGATTTAAAATCTCGGACTTGTCTAGATGTTCAATAAAATTCATTCAAAATCCCAATGGGGTATTTAATAGGTCATTTTAACTGTATATTTGACTAAAGGCCACAGCTGGATGAAGTGAAACACAATGACAAGCTTGTCCTCTGTACTAAGATTTACAAGAAAATATAAGAAAATAGGGCTTGCTGAGACACAGTAGCTGTAGTGGCTCAGTCCTGTAATCCCAGCACCTGTGAGGCTGAGGAAGTGGATTGCCAAAATATGCCGTTCAACCAGGAACACAAATGATAGACAAATGATGAGAGATGGACAAGGAACAAACCTACACATGGAGTTTTGATACCAGACATGGGGAACATAAAAACAGCTCAAAAGTATGACATTAAAATCCTTATTTTAAGGATATTAAGACTTCTTACAGGATGACCCAAATAACTCATATGGATTAGATACACAAGAGTGGGAAAATTATAAACTTTGAAACCGATTCTAAAAAATATGGGAGAATATTTTAGAATACACACACACACACACACACACACACACAAACGTTGAAAGTGTTCGTGGGCCAGTGAGATGACTCAACAAGCAAGAATTTGTGAGATCAGATCTTATGACCTGAGTCCAATTCCTGGGAGTTACCCAGGGAAAAGAAGGAACTGATATCCACAAATTGTTCTCTGACTCCCACACATGTGCCATGGCATATATGCTACCCTAATGAAATAAAAATGTAATATAAATTTTTAAAAAGTAATTACCATGAAAACATTATAAGTTTAACTCACTAATTCAACTCCTTAGGTCTCTATGTCCCCAGATTTAAGTAAATGTGCACTAGAAGGATGTTTAAATGTTCCAGGTGTCACCGTGTTCAGAATAGGAAGGCCTGGCACAACATCAATGCCCATATATGTGAAAAAAATGTGTCAGTATGTTTAATTTTTAATATGGAGGTAGCATGAGACTTCTTCCACTAGTGATAGTAAAGGAGGTAGGATAGTGATGTCACATGATTAATTACATATGGATTATTGTAAAAGTCTTTTTTCTGGATGTTGAGTTCATAAGTAACGGGTGTATTATTATAAATGAGCATGGCTTAATCATTCAGTCCAAAATACTTAATCTCCCTCATTCCTCTTCAGTCAATCCTGCTGCTGCAACTGTTGTATACTGTTGGTTAGAGAAGGCAGTGTAAGTTTTCTTTTGCTCTGTAACACACTTCTTCCTTCTCCCAGTTAGGAGCTTAAGCTAAAAGTAGTTATTATTATTATTATTATTATTATTATTATTATTATTATTATTATTCCTGGAATCAAGAATTTAGGGAGGCTCCAATAAAGCTGGCCTATGGCTGTTCCTTCCAGGGTGCTTGTAGACTTAGCTGGAAAAGAGTTGACACCCATAGCAGGAAGCACTGTAGGGTAGGTTGTGACTTCCTACACATAAGGAAGAACGCCAAGGTTTGATAAATAAAGGGCTCATTTAGATCTGCAACACCATAACAGTGAATGACTGGGTCCTAGCATTCAATGGTTCCCATTTTCCTTTCAGTAGCTGAGCTAACAATCTCAACTCTATAGTTTGTGTGAGGATTGAGGAAGAAAAAGCAATGTGTAAAACTAACAATTTATGTTATATATCTGAACTCCACCAAGACTGAATAGTAAGTAACCCTTCTTGGAAAGCCTATATTCCTCTTATTCACATACTGTTGTTCTTTATCTCAAGTTCCAAGCCATCTCTCATATATTTGTGCTTAAATCTATATTAAAACGTTTTCTTTCTTTCTTTTTTCTTTCTTTTTTTTTGTTTTTGTTTTTTTTGTTTTTTGTTTTGTTTTGTTTTTTCGAGACAGAGTTTCTCTGTGTAGTCCTGGCTGTCCTGGAACTTACTCTGTAGACCAGGCTAGCCTCGAACTCAGAAATCCTCCTGCCTCTGCCTCCCGAGTGCTGAGATTAAAGGCGTGCGCCACCACCACCCGGCTAAAATGTTTTCTTAATCTACTCAAATTTGTTTCATTAAGAACATAGTGAAAAGCAAACACAAGTCCCTTTCTACTTCTTATGATTCCCCAAATGATGCCCTAGTCTTCCCTTGGTGCTGTTTGGTTGAATTTCCCTCTTTGGTGGAAGTCCATCTCATTCTTCTCTGCTAAGGTTCAACAGCATGAGGTCCGTTTGGATAGCCATACTCTTACCTTGTTTCCAAGAGCACCTCGCTCTTTCCCTTACAAGGAAGGGCTATTAGTATAGTTCTATCTCCCTCTGCTTTCCCCTCTCCCTCCTCCCTCCCCACCCCCTCTCGTATGTGCATTCAAGTGTGTGTGTGTGTGTGTGTGTGTGTGTGTGTGTGTGTGTTTACTAAAAGGACATTTATTGGGGAAGATTTGGGAAGCAGTGACCTGTTGCTGTAAATTATACTTGCCTTCAGACAACCAAGCAGGATCTCAAGATGAAAGCCAGAGCCCACAGCACCCTTGGATCTAGTTTTCTGAGCTCATGCAGCTCTTTTCTCCTTATTCCAATACCTGGATCAAAGATCTTATTTTCAACACCAATTAGCAGCCGCTGTGATTTCTTTTACTGTTTTCCTTGAAGGCTCATTGGACACTGATAAAAATAGAACTCCTTGTGGCTGCCAGGACACACCAATATTACCCTGGTATGAGACCTCCCTATGTTCCTTGGCTTGAAACAATACTATGTTGGAGGTTATTGAATTTCAACTTGAAGGCTAAATTTTAGTTGCTCTGTAGACCTAGTCCACAAGCCCTGATATACATTTTATTGCCTGTCTAGACTCATCTTTTTCAACTTGCTGATTAAAAGCAAAACTTCCTTAGGCTCTTACACCCTTAATCCCATGATCATTACCAAGATAATGATAAATGATAATGTTTCAATGTTAATGAGGGAGTAAATAGCATGTTAATGACATTTGCAGATGTATCTAAATTAGGAGAAGTTGTTAAGGCCAGAAAGACAATAACAAAAGTTTTAAAGATGAAACACATACAAAAAAAGTAATGAAAACAAACTAAAAAATTGACTCATGTAATATATATCAGTATTATGAACAATCCCTAGTTAAAAAGTGTCCACTCTCATTCTGGAGACCTAAAGATATAAAAGAGCAAAGGATATCTAGGAGAGGTTATGGTTCACATAAAAGATACCCAGTTCAAATGTGTTGGCATCCTCCAACGTTTGTGTTAAGTTAAAAGCTTGTGGGAAGAGTACACCATTTGGTCATCCAATGCCAAATAGGCAACCCTGAAAATATGCATCCAGGTAGCATGATATGAACTAAAAATGTTATATTTAGGAATCTCTCTCTCTCTCTCTCTCTCTCTCTCTCTCTCTCTCTCTCTCTCTCTCTCTCTCTCTTTCTGTGTGTGTGTGTGTGTTGGGATAACAATTAGTTAAAAAACAAGGTCATAAATTTGGAGGAGAGTGGGCAAGAATATATGGGAGGACATATATAGCCAGTCTTTTGCTACTTTGTGGGTCCTTTTTCCTATTCTTTATCTGCCCCAGTTTCTCTTCCTACCACTAGATAGGAAAGAAAGGAGGATAAGGGAAGACACACAGGAGAAATCCCTGAATCTAATTTCTTTCCTTTTGTTTCTTCCTTGAGCATGACTACTAACAAACTGCAAACAATATCCCTGAATGACCACCAACTACCCAACCCACCTCTCAGGGCCCTACCATTTATGCACTCTGTGACAAAAACTCCAAATGTCACATAATCACAGAAATTATCTGTAGTTGTCAAAACTATGCCTCCGCTAGAGCATGAGGCAAATCACAGTCAGCTGCTGTGGTTACTCCTAAGCAGCCCTGTGCCCCTACACCTTTGATTAAAAGGAGAATACAGTCTAATAATATTTCTGTTTTAAAAAGATCTCATAGCCAACCATCAGACTGAGCCTGGGGACTCCAATGGAAGAGTTAGGGGAAGGACTGAAGGAACTAAGGGGCAAACCCATAGGAAGAACAACAATATCAACTAACCAGACATCCTCCCTCTCCCAGAGCTCCCAGGGACTAAACCACCAACCAAAGAGTTATATACATGGATGGGCCCATGGCTCCAACTGCGTATGTAGCAGAGGATGACCTTATCTGGCATCAGTGGGAGGGGTGGCCCTTGGTTCTGTGGAGGCTTGTTGTCCCAGTATAGGAGGATGCTAGAGGGGTGAGGCAGGAAAGGGTGGGTGGGTGAGCACTCTCTTAGAGGCAAAGGGGGCAGGGGATGGACTGGGGGTGTTGTAGAGGGGAGACTGGGAAGAGGACAACATTTAAAATGTAAATAAATAAAATAACCAAATAATAATAATAATAATAATAATAATAATAGTAACCAAAATTATCTCTGTAGGAGAGCTTAGAAGGAAACAAGAGAGAAATTTAATTAACTTATAATGACAGCAACAACAACACACAAAAAACAAAACAAAACCTTAAGTTAATGGGGGAAAAAAGTTAGCTGCCCATTATGGCAATGTTAAAGTGATGAGATGTTTATGAGTCAAGGTCTAATGCAAGGTCATGTGTACTCCATTCATAAGAAACTAAGTAAGATCTCTTGGGCCTTGATTGGTTCTACTGAGGATGGGCTTTCATAGATAAGCCTGGCCCCTCCCTGTGACTCTCGCTTCACATTTGCTTGGCTTCTGTTTTGCCAGCAGATACCTGGTCAATGCTCTCAGACCTTCAGAACTGTGAACTAAAGAATCTGCTTTGCTGTATAAAGCATAAACCTCAGATATTTTGTTAAAGCAACACAAAATAAGCTAAGGCACAAGATGTATTGCACATGATTTACAAATAATGACTATAAAGTGGTCTTGCAAATTCAATAAAGTTAATTGATTCTGGAAAAATAGTTTGGTTTTTGCAAAGACCTTATCGCCAGTGTCACTCTATCATGAATGAGTGTAGTGCTGACATGGACAGTGATTGACACCTTCATTTACACAAAGATGAAATGGAAATGAGAATGTGTGTCAGAACTTTGTATGATAACCGTGAACAACTTCTTTGCTGGGTCACGCAATGGTTTTTGAACACTAGATGCACATTTACATAATTTCTGTGTTGTTCATGATGTAGTAATTACTGGACCCTTACATTTAATCTCTATTGCTGACATTTTCTCTCTGTCTTTCTTAATTGTATCAATGAGCATTAAGGCTCTCAGTTTGATTCTGCACAATAGGACTTGTAAAGGATACAGAGTCATCTCCTTATAGAAAATTTCATCTCCTGGAGAAATCATACATGACTTGAAAAAACACAGGGAGGATGAAGTGTGGTAAGATAATTAGGAAGTAGTGGTAGCTGTTGAGGAGTCACTGACTTTTAAAGTGCAATTAGTCTAATTCAAAGTTTACGTACTTTGATTTTTAACAACAACAGTGTTTATTTAATCTTTAGTTTATATAATTCCCGAAATTTTAAATTCTCTCTGATAAGTCTGACGATGAAACTCTAGCAAAGTGATCTCAGGGACTTTACTTCTGAGAGCAAGGCAGCAAATGCTGGGCACTCCACACATTCAAAGGCAAGAATATCTACTCTCTCCCAAATCTTTCTTCAGCCACACATGCTAGAAACAGAGAAATCATTTAACACTCCACCTTCCTTGATTTTAAAACTCACCCATTGACCTCCAATTATGTTACTTCTAAGGTAACTTTTGGGTTTTGTTCTCTGTGTTCAATTCAGAAGCTTGCACGAAGTCAAATCTAGATGTTGGCTATAACTGGACCTCCCTCCAGGAATCTCTTAGGGCATCCAGGTGTTGCTCTGGCATTTAATGCACAGTTCACCACAACTATTAGGTGAAAACCATGTGCCCCACTAAGTCCAAAGTGCGGAGCTTGGCCTTGGTGTCTCCTCCTCCTTTTCTGGATTCCAGGTTCTCACTGCACGCAGAGATGGCATTCTTCCTAGGCCCTACACCTTCTTCAGGCAGTTCTATCTGCTGAGATCATTCTTCCTATAGCTTTTCTACAGAGGATATTGTGTTTACATCTTGAAGAACAGCTCAAATTTTGTCTAGTTTATTGAGGAAAAGTGACCTAGTCCTTTCTCTAGATCCATGTCAGCACTGGTACAAATTTTGTTCACATTAAGTATTATCTATGTTCCAAGTAAGGAATATTCTATGTGTAGTATCCTTCCTAATGCCCAGCCAATAAAGACGTGGAGTTTACATTACTGATCTCTCTTTTCTTTCATTGGTTATTTTATTTCATTGGCTATTTATTTATATTACAAATGTTATCCCCCTTTCCTGGTTTCCTCTCCACAAACCCTCTATCCCATCCCTCTGCCCCCTGCTTCTATGAGGGTGCTCCCCCACCTACCCACTCCCACCTCACTGCCCTAGCATTCCCCTATGCTAGAGCACTGAGCCTTCACAGGACCAATGCCCCCCCCCCCCATTGATGCCAGCCAGATAAGGCAATCCTTTGCTCTCAATGACTTGCTAGCTCTGTGATCCTACGCGAACTATAGAACCTCTGTATAGGTCAGTTTCCTCATCTATAAAGTTGACATAGTGACTCTGCAGCTTTTTAGAATTGCTGGAAAGACTAAGCTAGATATTGTTACTGACATAATAGTTCTATTTCAGATATGTAATTCTGATAGCTAATCTATTGATAACTAGAGTGGCTTGAGAGGTCTTATGGGATTATTAAGACATACCACTGTCATATGTCTGGGATGCTGTTTCCAGAGATGGTTTGTTCCCGAGGGCTGTGACCTCATGAAGGTGTTAATTTCTTAATGGGTTCATAAAATGATGACATTAATGAGATATATCAGAGTAGGAGGTATGGTCTAGATGCAAGAAGTATGCCACTGAGGCATGTCCTTGGGGACATGCCCTGGTCTTTTCCTGTGTCCTCTTTTCTCTTCCCTCTGGCTGACATGATGTAAACCTGCACTGAACCACTCCTGCATGATGGATTGACACTTCTGAGACTTGAAATAAAATGCATCCTACAAGACTTAAGTTGTTCTTCAGGTATTTTGGTCCCATCTACCCAAAAATAACTGCTACAACGATACATGCCATTTCTCTTCTCCAACTCCATTTTTTCAGCCTATATATTATCTTGTCCTTTGGGCTGATTTCCTGTAAGATGGAGAGGATTAGGGTAATAGTCTTCATTTTTCCATGCTTTTGTTGCTCCTTGTTACAAAAAGAGTGCTTATTTACTGGCTAGTTTTATGCAGAACAAGAAAGACACAGGTCTTAAAGTTCCCCACTGGATCTAGGTTTAAGGTGGATAGTCTAGGAATCTTGGAGCACAGTGTGTCCATATGATATACCTGTTATTACTAGGCTTCTCCTGTGGGCAACATCTGAAGGAATCTAAACCATTGAGATTGTTTTAAATGAAGTTAACTATATAAATGGGGAAACAAGATCTCTACAGAAAAGTTTAGAAAAAAAGATGAAAATATTTGACATGGCCGGCCCATGCAAAATGTCTAGTAAAATATAAGATACAGGACCTTTCTCTAGTGGCTAAGCAAATAAATCCAATAATCAGTGAAAGTATACTTGACCCATGCAAAATATCTAGTAGATATAAGATACATGACCTTTCTCTAGTGGCCGAGCAAATCAATCCAGTAATTAGTAAAAGAGTGAGACCTTGAGCTTTGAATGTTTGATTAGGAAAATAAATGAAACTTTAGTTACTACTAGTGGTTTATGTGCAGTGATGTACAATGAAAACACAGAAATTAACAGAGCTAGTTTCAATTTAAACACTTAAAAGACTTAGCCATTTTGAAGACCTTTTTCATTAAACACAAAACAAAATGAGCAAAGCTCTGAGATCTGTGGTCTAAATCACATCTTCATAAAATGTGTATGTCTTAGCAATAAAACATAACTAATGACTTATTATTACTCTACTCATAGATCCAGGCATCTTTCAAACCTCATCAGAAAAGCTGTTTCTTGTAATAGATGTTGATTAACCCTGAACCCCACAATGGACAACATGGTAGACTTTGTCATTAGACTTCCCAGCCCTGAATGGGATGTCTTTATCACAAGCCTCACCTCAACTCTTAGGGCTATATTTGGAAGACAGGGTGCAAAGATTGTAAGATCTAAACCAGGAGTGGCAAACAATTTTAAGGGAATACCATTTTCCAGACACAACAGAGCTGATGTACTTACAAATTCACAGACTGTGAGAGCTTGCATAAGCTCAAACCAGACACAAAAATTCCTGCAAGTAGCAGGGGAAGTAGGTAGAAATATCCATCAATAGCCAATAAACTATTTGCAGGTGATTACTTCTAGGGGGAAAGTCAGTTTTCTTTCATGGAGTGACACTAGGTATATCAACCACACTCTGGGGTGGGCCCCATGCTCAAGTACAGTTGTCTAACACAGAACAAACACTATGTTTCTTTTAGTGTATTGTTCCTTTTTGTTTGTGTTTTTGTTTTAAGAGAGAGAAAAAGAACATGAAGTTGGAGAGAATAAGGGGAGAACCTAGAACGAGTTGGGGGACAAGAAAAAATAAGATAAAATATATTACATAAAATTCTCAAAGAATAAATTTTTAAAAAGGAAAAAGTAAAAGAAAATTTTCATATTCATGTCCTAATTCTAGCATTTGGCTATAAAGTATTAGGAGATATGACCTTTAAAAAAGTAAGGTAAAATGGTTATATGCACACAGACTGAAGGGTGACAACGTGTATACGTGACAAGAAGGAAGCCACATGTAAGTCAAGAACAGGGGCTTCAGAAGGGCCCACTTGGCTGATATCTTGATCTTAAAGTTTTCTAGAAGTATAAAAGAGTACATTATTATCATTTAAATGCCAATGTACAATATTTGTCATGGCAACCAAAGGAAAAAAATAGAACACTGCAGCCTGACAAGAGTGGCATGAACCCCAAGTCTGTGCAAAGAGGTCTTTAGGAGGGCACCTGAGAGGCTGGAATTTGTGGGTGGTATTGTAAAGCAAAGTCAATTGTTAGCCAGCAGAATCTTTAATCTTTGGTAAGTTCAGCTATTTTCCTATTCACTCCCACCTCTTCACACCATCATCCTTTTCTGCCCATTTTGGAGGTCTGTGCAGTTTTTTCTATGCCCCAGCCACACCTCCCGATGCACAACCTGTTCTGTGTCTCTCGCCACTTGACCTCACAGAGTTCTCTGGCTTCATTCATCCATTTCCTTCTTGTGAGGTTGATTGCAGAGACTTAGTGACAGATGGACTGGACAACTGAGCAAGGACAGCTTATAGGGGCTTTTCATTCCTGCCAAGAAATGTGAAGCATAAAAGTCTATTAAAGGGAGTGAAATGATTATTGTGAAAGTTTGGCATGCATACTCTTCTCTCTCTCTCTCTCTCTCTCTCTCTCTCTCTCTCTCTCTCTCTCTTTTCTGTCTCTTCTCTACATAGTTAATAAATCATAGAAAATAGTAGAAGGAATGAGACTATATTTTATTACAATGAAAGAGTATTTTCTTATCTTTGAATGGCCAACAGATGGATAGTGTATTAGTTTTATGGTATGCTATGTGCCAAAAAATTATATTTAGTGACTTCAAAAAAACCACAAATATATTATCTGATGGCTAAAAGTCTCATATAGGTTTCACTGTGATAAAATTAAAGCATAGACAACCCTATGTTCTTTATGGAGGATCACTTTTTTTCATTGCAAGAATTCAGCTTGCCATCGATTTAAGATAGGGGCTTTCAATTTCCTTCTTGCTATCACTTCAAATTCACCAGAAGCTCCTAGAGGCCTGACTCCTCTCTTTACACCCTGGTTTGTATATCTCAGGGAAGCAAATGAGCATCCATTCCACAGTGTGTCACCACTTGGACTCAGCCTGTGGAATTTGTATTAACTTAAGGATTGGCGTGATTACACTGAGATTACTTGAATGATCAAAGATCCTCATCTTAGGATCTTACCCTTGACCACATCTGCAAAGCCCCTTTTGCCAAAATGTAATTGAATATATTTATGGATTCTGGAAAATAAGACACAAAAATCCTTAGTGGACTACTCTTCTGTGTTCACTGGACAGTAGCTCTTGCCTCCATTTTGGTGGCTCAATCCAAACACTGGCTTGGTTGTTGGATAATATGCCTTTATTGCTCTGTAGTGACTTAAAGTTTGACTTGAAATATGAAAACTTGGGCTCCTCTCAGGTCTATACAATTTAACTCAGTATTTTTGTAGCTTTCTTTATTACTCATATGATCAGATGGAGAAGGGTTGCTCCTTCTGACTCCATCCCCCTCTTTACATCTTCTTGTCCAATTGAATTGCTAAGAGAATTTCAAGAAGATCCCCATGCTGTGCACCAAGTTTTACTCTTTATATTCTGGTAACTTCTAGGAACTGATGTCAGTCCTGTGGCCCTATTCTATGTCTGTAGTTTTGAAGAAAACTCTCCAAGGTCAGAATGTCACAGTCAGCAAGGGGTGGAAGGTACAGAGAATCCTGGGGTAAATGGTAACAGAGGGAAGTGCTTTTAAATGATGCAGTCTGCTCAAATATTTATGCTGATGAGACAAAGAAAATCCAGGGACTGGCAATTCTTGATCCCCAGATGTTAACTAGGTTTCTTGGGGAGCTGTTAAAGACAAAATCATTTTTTTCCTAAAGTCTGTAGCTTTAGATGAAGTTATAAGCCTACAGGGCCAGATCTACTTATGCTTCTGTGAAACAACTGTAAACCAAGGACAGTCATCGAGTTTCTTTTGTTAACACTGTAACTGAAGACCAACACACATGGCCACACAGCTAAGAATAGCTCTTTGCATGCTGACTATATGCAGGAAAGAATCACTGTATGTAGGCAAAGTGGTGTGTGAGAGGTTTTCTCCCAATGTCTTTCTCCCTGCTTTCAGCTTCAGGAGAGCAACAGCCTTTTGAAAACTCTACACAAACCTCAAACCTCTACTGAAGCCAAGATTCACTAGAACAGAGGGTGAGAGCTCCCACTGTCAATCACAGAGGCTTCTGTAGGCTGACTGTTGACCATGATCAGCACACTGATGCTATGATTTTCTCAACCCAGGGCCCAGTCCCTCAGCAAGGAACAATGTACTTGGTGCATGTAGGTTAGAGGGAGACAGCTGTTGGAAGGAAAACACATGAATGAATGTGAATAACTATGGTTAGGTTCTTTAAAACAGCCACACTTCTAAGCTAACACATTCATTTAGGAGGAGGAGAGAAGGACTGGGCCAATTCTCCCTGCCTATTTCAGGCTTGGGAGAAGCACCTTCCAGTGCTCAGTCCCTCTGCTCTCTGTCCCCAGTGGCATGTCCTTGGACTGGATGAATAGAACTTTATTAGTTTTCCTTTCACACCCGACAGGCACAATCACTCTCGTAGGTTTTAATTAAAATGTTTAATTAAGCACAGTTCTAGCAGAAGAGAGTTAGCTCTCCTTGCTGGACAAGTCCCCAGGCTTGGAGTCAAGGAGAAAAAAGGAGGAAAGGAAGTCTGCACACCCAGTGTTTGGTCCTGCTTCAGCTAAGGAAGACCCACTATGAACAGGCAAATATACTCAGTTTTCTTTCCATGTGCAAATGACATTGACAAAATTAGGAAAGAAGACTTTGAGCTCCAATATTCTCCTATGGCTACTGTACCAAACCCTTCCCCACCCCTGCTCTTAGATGGCTAGGGTTTCTACAGATCTCCAGAGAGGCCTACAATATCTTGTCAGTCAGTGCAACTCTCTATACTCTCAAATTCTCCCCCGTCATCACTGCCTTCTTCAGATCCCACCATGTTTAGAATTTGACCATCCTAAACATTTGCTTGGAGTCCCCTGCTCTCTATTGACAGTCTATGGCTCAACTGTGTCACAAAAGCTATGTGATTATGATTCTAAGTCATATTCTACCTCAGTAAAAGCCATGGCCTCCAAGAATAGCTGCAGACTATTAAGGACAAAGGAAGAAAAATCATATATTTGATCAAGAATAGTCTATGGTACTCCTCAAATCAAGTCAAATTTGCAACTTTAGAACATTTTATTCTGAGTATCACAATCAGCCATGTAACACGTTTTACAGTCCCAGACAGAACTCCCCAGCTATTTCTTATTTCCAACATTCTGTTTAGCATTTTCCCTCCTAAATTGAGGCTGAAGTATCTAGAAAACACAAACAGTAGACGAGTATGGAAGGCTGTGTGGAGAGAGGGTGTAGATTCATTGGCTTTTGGTTTTTTTTTTTTTTTTTTTTTCTTTTCTTCTTTTCCTGGCTTGTGGTAACCAGAACCCTTGTTATTTGTAGAAAATGTACTACAACAAGGTTTAGACTGTAGGTTCCATTGTGAAATTAAAAAAAAGTGTGACCACCTTGAAGGTTTCTTTTTAGACATCTTGACATCTATGGCTGAGTATATCACCCAGAGCAATGCGGCCTCTGACCTAGTATGGTTTCTGAATGATCTTGGCCAGTGAAAAATGGTAGTGGAAGTCTGAAAGAAGAAAATAAGATTTGAGTATTTCCATCCCTGTCTCTATTTCTTAGGTAAGCTGTGGGACGGTGGTGGCATTCTTCAACAAAGACCATGTTTCTCCTTCTGCTAACTGGGTCTTTCTAAGAGCTCTTTCTAGGTCATTGTTCCAGGAATGATAAATCCTTTGGGTCTGTGAATGGTAACAGTACTCAGGACCTCATATCTTGGAATATATCCCTCATTCCTGTGGACTCCTCATATACATCCCTGGGGGATTCTGCCTTTATTTCTTCTTTTTCGAACTAGCCAACTGAAATATGGTGTGTATTTTCACCTGGAGTCAGAGTGTCTTTTACTAAATGGGAAGATACATCTAGAGGGGTTACAGGTATGCAGATGCTTTGATGACATTCAAAGTGAGAGGTGTTCATGTTCACTGAACCTTTTTGTGTGAGGAACGAAACCTTGTCCTTTCCTTTCATCTTACACTGATGGATGTACTTGGAGATAACATGAAAAGCCTACGGTTGAGTGGAGGTGCACATTCTTATTCTTTCCTACCAAAGAAGCATGGGAAAACGAAGGATTTGATAAGCTTTGAGCTTCATTCTGGGCTATACTCATGGAACCTGCCATTTCTTCATTGATAAATTGGTGGGCAATAATATAATATCTGCCCAATACCTCTTGGGTTTGTGATAGTAACATAAAACAATATATGTGAGCACAATACATTGCTGTTAACAAAAACTACCAAAACTACTACTGAGATTAAGGGGTAATAGGGCCCAAATACAATTTAAGGAGTGAAGCTTTTATCAACAGCAAGTGCCAATCATGCCTGGTTAACTGCATCCCATCTTAATGGTTCCTTTCCTGTAACTTCTGGGTGCCCCTGGCCTGGCTCCCTTCTCTTGACAATTCCTTTGAGGACTCCACTGGTCCCCAATGATGCTTTCCAAGGCAAGCTCAGAAAGGAATGTCTTGAGTTTGGCTCATCGGGCACCCCTTTAAAATAATGGCAGGGTCAAAGAGTGGTTGTGAGCTTTGCTTCAAAAGTTCAGATGTGGACCAAAGATTATACGTGCTTTATAAATGTTAAATCACATTAAGTCCCACCCTACCCCTACCCCTGAGTTCTCTAGTATATCTTTCCCACCATCTACAACTATTTCCCATGCCCTCTTTAGTTCTTGACATCTGAGGACCCTGCATCTTCTCTCCAAGCTTGGGAGTTTACTATGTATGCCTCAGTTACAGCATCTTTAACTTAGCCTTCATCTACTACTCCCTTGATTAAATATTTAATTCCTCAGGGCAGTATTTCAGCCTTCAACCAGCTGTAGGTATAACCAAGGGAGATTTAAGTGTAAGAATGCTGGAGGGGAGAATGAAAACTGGCTAACTATAGGGGACCGTGACTGGATTTGAAAGGACATTATTAGTGTAGGTCAAGGGATGAGTAGTCCCATTATTTCTAAAGTTAAGTTGGAGCTTTTTATGAATTACTGCTTTACTTCACAAAGCCTTTCCTGGCAGCAGGCAGAGGCGAATCAGAACACACAACAAATCGCCAAGTGATGTTTTCTGCTTTAGGGCTTTATTTAAAATATATTTCTTTTTTAGAGCCCATTTGGAGACTTGTTACTGCTTGCTTTGTCTCCCAGCAACATAAAAAGAGCCAATGGAAATGAGAATTTTCCCCTTTAACATATGTATGCTTTCACTCAAGGGGAGAAGGAAAAGCCCATTCCCCCACCCTCAATGTCTAAACCACTTCCCAAAATAGAGCCAGACAGCAAGGGAAGCCAATGCATGCCTCACAACCTTGTAACCCTTCTCAAGCAAGCAATTACAACCTAGAGAAAAAGACATCCTGAAAGCATGGCTCCTTAAAGCAGCTAAGTGTAGGGGTATCTCCTGCCCTGCCTCTCTCCAGTAATAGTCACAAGAAAAGCAGTTCACTGGGGGATTCAGGTTGTCAGATGAGTTCTGAGTAAGTGTTTAACCACACAGACCTCAAATAGGAACTTTAAGACCATGCAACCAATGCATGCTTGTTCATATGTTGTCCAGTGTAACACTGTGGGCTGGCTTTCATAGGCTGTAAGTAAGCCCTGTTGATCCCAGGCATAGGATCCTGAGCATCACATTAGAGCATCATGGCTTTAAGTGTTATCCTGGAGGCTTGACATGATCTGTCTTCTCATTTGGCCTTATTCTTCATCACTACTTCATCCTCCGCACATCTTTTCTTGACCTATCTCTGCCCATCTTTTGTTTACAGATTGATGGCATACCTACATGTTCTCAGAGTAGAGGACATTTCTCATGATTATGGGACTCACATAGTGTGATGTTTTCCATCTCTCTGACTAGACTGTCAAGTCCCCAAGGCAAGAAATTTTTTTCTTTAAAGATTAATTCATTTTATTTTATGTGAGTGTTTTGCCTGCCTGCCTGTCTGTCTGTCTGTCTGTCTGTCTGTACATACATCACTTATGTTTCTGGTGCCCAGTTGCATCTCTTAGAACTGGAGTTGTGAACCATCATGTGGATGCTGGGAACTGAACCCAGGTCCTCTGCAAAAGCAACAGGTATTCTCTTTTTTTTATAGTATAGAATAGAGTTTATTCAGGGCATGGTGAGGGGATTTAAGAGGGTGGTAGAGGCAGAAAGAGAAAGAGAATAAAAAAGTAGAGGCTGGCCATGAGCACATGGGGGGGGGGAGGGAAGAGGAAAGGGGTGAGGTGACAGAGGGTTCAAGAAAGCAAGAGCAAGAGAAGCAACAAGTATTCTTAACCCTTGAGCCATCTCTTCAGCCCCAAGGCTTTATTCAATGCCTATGGGGCATAGAGCTCTTAGCACTGTATGTAGTATCTACTGATGCTTAACTGATGACTAAGCCTTTAATGTAAAGTATCATCCTTGTTTTGAATGGGCTCAAGTCTCTTACTATTGATATGATCCAGAGTAACTCTCCCCATCTGATATCTGAACTATAAATTGTGACCAGTTATATCTTTTACAGATGACAGAAAAATTCAGGCCAGCAAGATAATTCAGGTGGTTAAAACATTTGTCACCAAGTCTGATGACCTGAATTCAGTCACCAGAATCCACATGGTGGAAGAAAAGAGCTGATCCCCTTTGCCTTACATACTTGCACCATGTTCTACACACACACACACACACACACACACACACACACACACACACACACACACAGAGAGAGAGAGAGAGAGAGAGAGAGAGAGAGAGAGAGAGAGAGAGAGAATGTACACATACCCACACACTAAATTAAAATAAATAAACGAAAACCAATAGATCAGCAGATCTCATCTTGTGGGTCCCCAGCCTCTCTAAAGTTGGATATCAGATACTTGCATATCCAATATTGACATGAAGATTTGTAACAGTTGCAAAATCATAGTTATGAAGTAGCAATGAAAGAATTTTATGGTTGGGATCATGAGGAACTCTATTAAAGGCTTGTAACATTTGTAAGGTCAAAAGCCACTGACATAGATAATGTGCATAACAACCTAAAGTATGTAGCTCATAACTAGATCTCAGAAGTAGGAATCATTATTGTGCTTAGAGATTGTATTAGAGAAATTCTGTTGCTTGAATCTCCCATCCAGAGACAAGGTGCTTTTAGTTTCTAATCATTGAGCAAATATTCTTCATGGTAATATCAGCATTCTCATCCCTCCAAAGATTTTCTTCCACCGCCTCGTAATCACGTTTTTGCTTTGTCTGTTGAGTTTTCTGAACTCATCGCTTAGGCCTGAGAGATCCCCAGCATAAGCCCGCAGAGCACTGTTTTATGACCAAAGAGCCCTGGCTCCAGAACAGAGCTCTCTGTTGCTGCAACTGTGTCTACACCCCAGTTTCACCATCTGTGATGCAGATCTTCTGCTGCTTCCTCTTATGGAGGGTCACTGCCTCCTTCTGTTGGCAATCTACATTAGTTTCTTTTGATCTTCTTGCTGTGTGTTTCTCTGTCCAACGTGTGCCAGGGACATAGAGAGAGTCTGTAGGTGGGCAAAAAACAAAATCAAACCTGAGCAGAGGATAGGGAGTGGTTGGCAGAGACACAGATGGGTTGTTCAATGGCAGAGAAGTGGAGGCATTAAAGTTTCCAGCCCTCAGAGGCCATGATTACATTCTAGGATTGCAAACTGCCAGGCACACAGCAGGTGTTCAGCTTCTAGAAATCCACCCACTCGTGGTGCTGAAGAGGCTGGAGAAGTTCTGAGCTTTGTTTGGCTGGTGAAGCAGTGATTCAGGGTGTTTCAGAATTATTACCTAGATTTAAGATCCTTGAGGCCCTGGTTCAGGAGGTCTTGGGAAAGATGAAAACTTCTATGTGTTTAAGAAGTGCCCCAAGCAATCTGATCCGGCTCCCTTTCTCTAAGGTAATTTTCTGACCTGTGAAATCCTCTCCTGTGGTAGGCAATTAGAACTTTGAGAGATAGGGAATGAAAAGTGGTAGACATCCAGAAATAAGCCTGAGCAGAGATAGTTGTGACCATTTGTGTTCGAGAACCATTGTCTTCTGAATATCGAGAGCTAAACACATGTGAGTTCCCAAGCTCTAGCTATGGTGGGGAATGACCCTGATCTCATCTCTGTTCCTGCAAAGAGGGCTGGAAGGTAGCAGGCTTCTATCACCTCCACCATTGCATGCTGGGACATACTCCCATCATGATGCTTTCTGAAGCACAAAATATACATCTAATGGACTATCATTTTTCAAGGGGAAAACTCACATGGAAGCACACATATTGACCTTTATTGCCTTATATCATGAAATACACTAGAATCTGAAGATTGGTGACTCTGGTTAATCCTCAGAGCATCACTCTAGGGATTAAAATTGGACATTAATTCAAGCTTTGTCTTCTGATACTACCTCTGGGTATTGCTTTCTAGGTCACTAATAGAATACCCTAAAAAGTATTCTGGGCTTATTCGTCATGCAAGCATCATTAGACTAAGATATCTTTGTATTATCCAGAAGTAATCTTTGCTGTTAGGCTTCAGCTTCTACCAAGAGGGGAGAAATATGTTTCTAAACTGCTTGATGATGAAGGCAGGCAAGAATAGTCACAGGATGGAGTGTACATCATTTCCCAAGCTGAGTTTTGGAAATCATGGCTGGAAAACAACATTCCAGGATCTCTTCCATCAGGTGATCACTGATGTATTTATGCCTCTGATTAATGAACTTTGCAAATTAACCTCCGCACTGTTCTGTAATTGCGATTAAGTTTTCAAAAAATCACTTAAGCGTACGTTTCCGCTACTTCAGACCCTATTCCAGCCGGATGGCCAGCTCCCTGTGCTGATTTCCCAAAGATAATGCCAGTCTCCTGACCTCTGAATTTACAATTAATTACAGCATTCAGCACCTAAATTACCCCCATTCTCGGTGTGCCTGGCTTTATCTCTCTGCACACACAAGCCTGGCTTTTAATTAAAGGCCCTCCAAATTAAATGAAAACAAATTCAATTATTACATCTCATTGGAAGAGCTCACAGCATATCCTGACAGCATTTATCCAATGGGCAACCTAGGGAGAGCTCAGCTCCCACAACTTAAATTAATGTGCCCAGTAAATGATTTTTCTTATCATTGCTTGAACAGGTTTTTTGCCACTGGGTCAGCTCTAACGGTGGTCTTTACTGTCTCAGGTGGGTGGGGGTGAACCAACATGTGTTATAATACAATCCCTCCATTCTTTATCTGTTCTGATCACTGCTTAGTTCTTATTCACTGTTTCTGCATGGAAGCAGAAGGTCTCCTGGTCTGCTCCCCTTGTGGCTAAGAGATAAATACCTTCCAGTCTCTATAGGTCTAGAGGTATAGCTCAGACATGCACCTCATAAATTTAGATCCTTATCCAGGGCATTTAGGGATATCCAGGGGACCATGAGTATATTCGTAAATCCCCATGTAGCCTGAAGTGTAGAGAAATCTGCACTGAGTTGCAATTATTGTTACGATAGATCATAACAATAATCATAATAATAATGTGTTCATTGAGAACTGTAATGTTCCAGACTTTGCAAACAGCACATAATTAGACACCGTCCATCCCCAATGGACCTATTATATTTGTGGAAGCAAAGTAAGCTCTAAACAAATGGAACAACAGAAATGAAATGCAGGGAGAATAGAAAAAGGAAGAAATAATTTCTTTTCTGGTTCCTGGCCAGCAGAGCCATATATTTCTCTCCCTTGCATGGAACCCACTGTCTAATCTTCACTTTGTACAGGGTTTTCTCTGTGGTGTAAAACTCCTTTAAGTGGAAAGTTAGAGGGCTTGTAAGAGAAGGAATATCCTTGGTTGGGAGGCAAGAAAGTAGATCTGCTATTGCTACAGAAGTTGACATCAGCTGAAGCTTTGGGATATAGGTTCAAGACAGATCATGTTGTCTCTACTGAAGGCTTCCAGTAATGCTGTTGGAAGTAAGTGGAGGTTCCATAGGCACTGGGCCAGACTGCAGAGAAATACTCAGGTGAGACTCAAGGCTAGAAACAGAGGTGAGTCCATCTGTGTGAAGACCAGCAGCTTTCAGGTCTTCTATGTCTCATATGGTGTAGGAAGGAAGGTTGAAAAGCAGATTATGACAGAGAGAAAACATATATACAAGTAATAGTGGGGCAAACCAGGGGGAAGAACCATAGGCTCTGAAAGTTGAACTGAGATCCTAAGCCTGTAGCTGCCAAACACTGTCTGCCTGATGGGTCACGTACCCCCAAATTTAGTCCACACTCTCTGAGGAAACAGGTGCGCCACTAGAACTCTGGAACATCTGAAACTTTAAGAGAAGGGTGTGCTTAGCAACTATGAGCTTAACTAGTGTCTCCTGGTGGTGTCAACCAGCTGGGAAAGTCAAGTGTTTAAAGGACAGGGGTCACAGCATCATGTTTCTTCACATTCTTGGTTGAGCCAGTGTCCTTTATAGTTGCCTTTGCTGGGTGCCCTGCTCTATGTGCATGAAACCCAGCAAAAGCCTGTTAGGGATGAACAAACAAACAAACAAATGGAACACCCTCTCAAGATAACGTACTCTGATTGGTGTATGGAAATATACATGCATGGGGAAATTGTAAAATGGCAAGTTCCATTTTCCTGTAATAATTCCTATAGCTTCTCCATGAGTTTATGACACATTGTAACACATTATGTAGTTATTATCTGCTTATATCTTATTCTGCACTAGAGCAGACTTTGGCAAACTTGACCTGTAGCTTTGTATCTTTGGAAAATTTTAACCCCACCCCCACCCCCTCTACCATCAGTTCTGCTTCTGACACTCGGCACTTCTCACCTAACAACGGGTGAGATAACACCTCAATTCAAATAACCATAACCAGAGCAGTCTCAGCCTCCTCTAGACTCCCAGTTTGCTTTGTGCTTCTCTACTAAGCATCACTTAATCAGCCTAGTCTCATCTATGACCTATATGAGACAGTATAGCCTTGTGGTCAAGAGACAGCTGTATTGGGGTTGGAGAGATGGCTTTACAGTTAAGAACACAAGAATATACTTCTCATATAGAAAACTTGAATTTGTTTCCTAGCACCATTTCAGGTATCTAACACATATAAACCCAGCTGACATTCATTTTTTTTTTACCTTTTGAAAGTTGTACTAACATGCATATTTACCTGCATGTGTACACATGTACATGCACACATGTGTTGTACTAACATGCATATTTACCTGCATGTGTACACATGTACATGCACACATGTATGTGTGCTGGCACACACTTACATGTACACACAACATACATGTGCTCATACTTGAAAATAATAAAATGTCTTTTAAAAAAACCTTAGACAACTGGGTGACCTTGGGAAGTCACTTTATCCCTAGTTTGCAAGGTGGAGAAGAACACTGGTACTTGATTGTGGTTAGGTTTACACGAGTAATGAAAGATTGAAAGGTGAATTGAAGTCATGTGCATGTGAGTGTTAGCTTTTGTTTCTCCAGTCCTAAAGGGTACTATTGTAGAATGCTCTGTGCCCTTTGAAAAGATCTGCTCATGTCTATCTTCTCAGACCAGCAAACATAGTTGGAAGAAACTTCTTTGTAGAAGTAGTCAGGTTAAGATGGGGGTAAATGGGAAGAGCATGGACTCATGCAGTGGCACTAGTTCTTGTAAAAGGAGCTGAATTAAGACTCACATCAAGGAAGATTTGAAGACACTGATGAACAAGAAATGCCAGGTGAGGAGAGGGTGGAGATTGGAATGGTGTGTCTACTGGAAGGAGCTACTTCAGAGACACAAAGCTGATTCTCCTCTACAGCTTTTAGAAGAAACTGTCTCTCTCACTGTCTAGATTTTGGACTTCTAGCCTCCTATGAGAGAACAAATATCTGTTGTTTATAACTACCTAGTTTATGGTGATTGATAGGCTGTGTAAGCACTGTTCTAGGTAGTCACTGAACATCAAATGGTTGGAGCGCCTGGGCAGGAGAAAACCTTGGTAGATGAACATGGGTTGAGTTGGAAGATGCCCACCATGAGGTCATTACTGAGGAGTATAGAATTATGGAGTGATCATCATGGAAATAGACGTTGTCAGCACATTTTATAGATCAACTATTGGAAATTAAATAACAAATGTATTGTTTTCTCATTCAACTTGGTGACTTTAATCATGTTTTGAGACATAATTGGCGTGGTGACATCGCATATGCAGATGACTTTAAACTAACATACATGAGAGGGAAGTTTGATAAGAGGGTTACTCCCTGCATGGGCCTACTCTCGGCTCCTTTTGTCACTTTAGCCACTGCATATAGTGATTCTTTCCCATGCCTCTAGTTCCTTCCTTCAGTGATATTTAATAAATCTAATGTAAAGTGTTTTAAATTAAGCAGATAAGTCAGTATATGCCAACTCTTGTTAGGAGTATGTGTAGGATTGTATTGGTCTTGGATATGATTTCATTCATGAGCAGTAATAACATGGTCTGCTGTATGCCTAGCATTACACTGGAAGCAGCAGACAATGGTGAATGACACAATAAAAACAACACATTACATTTTTCAAAAGTTGAGTTTTGGTCATCTTACAAAGAAATGAGTTCACTGTGATGTTTTCATATATATGTATATGAAACATATTGAGCTTACTCATCATTCCCTGGCCCTCTATAACTGGTCCTCTGCCCCCTCCCAAACAGTCCTCTGGTTTACTTTCAAAACACATCTTTTCTATTACCCTCTTTTGTCTACCCCTCCTCTATTTTAGATTCCTTTTTTCACACCTTTTTCTTTTATTTTCTACACAACACACACACACACACACACACTAAATGCCTGTTTTTGTGCCAGCAGCATGCAATTTTTACTATAACTATGTAGCATTGTTTAATTTCAGATATTATGATGCCTCCATTTTATGAAGTCTTTATTATATTCCATCAGTGTATTTATTATACTGTCTCAGATCTGCTAAGTAACTGACAGTTTGGTACATCTATTGCACAGAGGATGAAAACACTCCTCCTGAGACATAGACATTACCCAGGTCACATGTTAAGTGGCAGAGACCCAATTTTGTACCTGGGTAGTCCGATTTCTAAGCTTTTAAACAAATACACACACACACACACACACACACACACACACACACACAGAGTTACCTACTATCCAAATAGAGCTTTGAGTGCAGCAGTAGAAACAACAAGCCGAGAATCACCATGGTCACAGGAATGCACAGGTACAGTACCAGTTCCTAATGAAGTCACTAGTTTTCCTTGGTGAAAGAGAGAGAGAGAGACAGAGAGAGACAGAGAGAGGAGAGAGAGAGAGAGAGAGAGAGAGAGAGAGAGAGAGAGAGAGAGAGAGAGAATGAATAGCACCTGCGATGATTCATCTTTGCAGCAGCTGGTTTGATCAAGGAGTCTGACCCCAGGGAGTTGCTTCTGTGTTTGGAAGTTGTGCAGGTGCTTGCCAGGCAAGAGACATAGACTTCTCCACTGAGCATGTTCAGTGGGGCACCATGGGAGGACCGCCTGAGTTGGGACGGTCATAAATCCACTAATCTCTGGTTTTGGAAATATCTCTCTTGGTATCCTCATTGCCTTCTCAGACCCCAGAGATTCAGAGTTTTCAACTATGGGGAAGATCCATATTTTTATAGCAAGTGGAAAAATATCTCTTTGTCCTTTCAAAGACATGAATTTCTAGCTGAGAAGCTGTGCGATTATGGGAGAGGGATCATCTGTCTGCACAGCGCAGTTGCCAGCCTTCCCTACCGTAGCTAGCTGTAAGGTGATGAAGTCCTTACGGGGACTTCAAGAATCCTTTTATGTCTTCCTGGAGTCTGCACACCTGACTTGCTCATGGCCCAATTGATTTTAAAGATAGGCAATCAGCACATACTCTGTTACTGAACCCACGTGGCTGGGGCACTGCGGAGAGCATTGTCTCCATCATGCTCAACTTCCCAGATGTGGCCTTTGAAATTTTCCTGCTCAACAGTCTCCCCAACTCCCCTTCAGCCTTGAAAGAAAATGTCTGAAAGAGGTCTACTTTTAGTCTGGAGTTGGTTGTGAAGAGATCATGAGTGGGAGAACTGGATTCAGGGAAACTGTATGTCCTCAAGCTGCCATTTGATTATGTGTTCCCTCCCTCCCTGACTAGTGCCCCCCCCCACACCTTATCATTTTAAAAAATTGTACTCTGTTGTTATTTGGAATAAATTTTTCAGTTCTCAATCCTATTAAATCTGAGCCCATCAATATCCAGCTGGAAACTTGCATAAAGTATGTTAACAATATAATAAAGACAGAACAGCATTTAAAAGTAGATCTGGCATGGGATCCACCTCTACCCTCTTCCACCTGGTATCCTAGAGAAAACTGCAAAATCTCAGTCCTTTTGTTATCCACTTATAACAGGGGAATAAATATAATAATTGCAGTTTATGTTTTAGTTCTCTTATAAAAAATGTATTTTTACAAGATGTGATTTTGCAAATCATAAAATATTATACAAAGCTTAATTATTTTTACAGAAAACATAATATAGATTTTTCTTTTCTCTTAAATTATTCATTTTGTATTCATTTCTATAGCATGGAGAATGACATATTTGATTCTTAGTTCCTGGGAACTGCATGTACATTCACATCAATTATTTCATTTTCCTCCCACGCCATGCTTGTTCTACCTACAGACTTCACTGTAGGACTGATATTTAAAGTAAGTTGGGCTCTGACTTCCAGGTTTTTGTTATTTGTTTATTTTCTGATTTCATTTCCATGTGAGACTCTGGAGATGGTCAGAATGGGTAATTAGGTGTTACTTATCAAAGCAACATGGATTTCTTGGTAATGTTTGTTCTGATTTCTGAAATTTGTAGACATGAAAGTAGGTTATGCTGGAAGGGAAAGAATCAATGGCCAATGAGGCAGATCATTGTTTTTTGAGGGTGCGGCATTTTTAGAGTTTAAAATGAATATCCTTTCTGAGAATCTCCTATGACAGGTGGCCATATCAGTTTTAGTTCCTTTTGTTGTGATTAGATAGGTGGCCATCCCAGTTTTATTTCCTGTTGCTGTGATTAAACAACAACAACAACAACAACAACAAAACTAAAACAAAAACTAGCCCCCCCAAAAAAAGACAAAACAAAAAACAAAAAAATCCTGACCAAAACACCTTAAGAGAAAAAGGCAGCTAGTCACATTCACAGCCAAGAGCAGAGAGAGAATTAAATGCCTGCCTGCCTGTGTTCAGCTCTAAGATAGTTCAAGTTTCCCTGCCTAGGGAGTAGTGCCACTTATAGTGGGCAGAACTCTCCACTCTGTTCAACATAAGATAACCCTTCAAAGACAGGCTAACAGACTAACCTGATCTACATAGTCCTTCATGAAGACTTCCTTCTCTTGTGATTCTAGATTGAGTCAATTGACAATTAAACCATTTAACTATCACAACTATACTCCTTGGCAACTTGACACAATATAGAATCACCTGCAAAGGGGAATCACAATGAAGAATTGTCTGGAATGGAAGAGCTTGTAAGCATGCCTCTGAGAAATTTTCTTAGGTGGGTCAATTGAGGTGAGAAGATGATCTATCATGAATGTGAGTGACACCATTTCATCCTCTGGACTCTGGGCTAAGGAAAGGAGAAAGGCCGTTGAGTTCTCGGCATCATGCATGAATTCATTTCTCTTTGCTCATGAATGTGACTGCAATGTTCCCTCAAGCGCTTGTCAATGTGGCATCCTTACTATGCTGGAATGGAACCTGGAACCATGAGCAAAAGTAAAATCTTTTTTTCCTTAAGTTGTTTTTTCGGGATATTTTCTCACAGCAACAGAAAAACAAAACAACAACAACAAAAGCAAGACCAAAAGGAAAAATAAGCCTACTAAGATAGTGGTCTAAAGCGAATGAAGATAGCTGACGCCAGGTGCCTGGAGAGAGGCTGGAGTCATGCATGGAAACATCACAGAACTGAGAACTGGAGGTCATTCTAGCTGCACTGGCTCGACTTAAACATGCCACTTCCCAATATTGTCCAGCTATGCACTGTCCTATTTAAATTAAAATTTTTATCATAGAAAATACATGTAATGTAAAATCAACCACTTTAATCATGTTTTGATGTACAGTTCAGTGGGATTAAGTACATTCTGATTATTATGCAACCACCACCACCACCACTGAGCTGTGAGGCTTGTTTTTAGAGAGAAATGAAATTATTTCCGGGAAAGCTCTTAGAAAAGCATAATTCACCATAGGAATGCAAAATATTGTCATGCCTCTTATTGCCCAATAATTTAGCAAAAGGGGCAAAGTTCACCTTCAAAGGGTTGCTTTACTTGTAAATGATTGGAGAAGGCCGAATAAATGATCTCTTGTGAAGGATTCAAATTAGTGGAGATGCCCCAGGGATTACCTGTAGCAATTGAAGTCATACCCAACTTGAACTTTCAACAAATTTGCATCAATCATTTCCTCATTTGAGCCTAAAGTTAGAAGATAGCATTTCCCCCCTGCTGCACATCTGAAATGAATGGGTCAGGAAAGCTGAAGAAGTCAGGAGAGGGAGGGAGCCCATGTGGCCTAATGAAGAGGTCTAAAAATAGTTGAGAGAAAGAACTCTCCCAAGTGGGATTTTGAAATTCTCACAGAGGCTGGGTGGCATTCTGACTTTATTCTCAACCAGCTCTTCTATCTTGAATTCTCAGCTAGGTTTGTCTACCTTGAGGAGTACAATGAAGTGTGACCATACACACTCATCAGGAGATAAATACACAAAAGCATTTTAATATTCAACATATATATATATATATATATATACATATATATGATGTATATGTAGATCTACATATATGTGTGTGTTAGCTATATACACACAAATATATGTGTATGTTTTATGCACACACATGCACACACACACACACACACACACACACACACACCTCCAATCTGGTTGAAGCTTGAAAACTGGATTAAAGGGAAATGTGGAAAGGACTTTTGAGGCAACAAATCTAATGATGTCTGTCTGTCTTGTCATGTTGTTTTATTTTCACTAGTTTCTGTGAAACTAAGTTTGGACCTAATGGTCATTTGTGTCAAGTGCCCAGTGCTTTACTCATATAGAGAACGAGAGTTAAGAGACAGGATATATATCTGTGTTGTTCAGAATTGGGGAGAATGGCTCAGTAGGAACACTTTTGTCTAGTATGTATAAGCCATAAGTTAAATCCTCAGAACTTCCAAAAATAAAAACAAAAATAAAATAAAACAGCTCACAGGACTCAGTCTGTTTTGACTGAGTATACCATGTGCCATAGCAGTAAGATTTGTTTGCAAATGCACTGAGAGAGAGAGTCAGAAAAGGCAGGGTTAGTGGTGACAAGAGACAACTATGGGCATTTATTAAGAACTTACTGTAGACACAGTCTTTCATGAATCATGTCAACTAACTACCTTCTTACTTGTTAAGTTCACCAAAGCTTAAAAGAGGTTATACAATTTGTCCTAGGTCATGTGGCTAACGAAGGCGAGCTGTGTTCACATCTGGTCCCATTTTACTCCTATGCCCAATGAACTCCCTTCATCCTCAGTAGAAAAGGCAGGTTTGATCTACTTCCTCCGGAAAAAAGTCAGTTTGAAATTAAAAAAACTTCCTTGTTTTCTTGTTTGTTTTCTTCTTTACATTATATATTCCTCCCTAATTTTTTCTACCTTGAGGAGCTATTTATAAAAATCCCATTTTAATTTATTACAAATGTCAAAAAGAAGTAAAAAAAACCATAAGCAATTAGATACCAATGTTCCAGTTGAAGAAGAGGTTCCTCCCACCAAGTGGAGTTCCCAGTAGACACCATTCTTGGGCATTCAATATTTGCCTCTGAACTCAGCAGGTGTGACTTTCTTTACTGCCAAATTGAGGTTGTCCTTTGGTGTAGTGATCTGACCTTTTGCATGAAGAAGTCTTGCAGAATAGATGAACTCTCTCTACATGGGGGAACTAGGCTATAGAAATGTAGGTTTGGCAAACCAGGAGACCACTGCAAGGAGATGAGAAATAACTGCCTGACATTTGCATTGCGTATTATTAGAATAAGGTTGAAGAAGTCTGCTTGAAAAGTGTTAGCGAAGGATTTGAGGATCTGCTCACAGCCTGAAAGCCTCTGTGATTTTTACAATGGGATAACAAAGCAATTTAAACCCACAAAAACTTGGTTTGAAAATTACATGCATACATACAAATGTGTTTGTGTGTGTATACATATATATTTACACACACACATACCTACACACATTTATATGAAATGGACTTGTGCAGATAAAATGAATGATCTGGTTTCTGATGGAGCCACATTTGCCACAGAGGACAGCACAGAGACCCCATCTAGGGTAAAGATAAGAGCCTAAGCTTGAACATGTCAGTAGAGGGCCTCACTTGCTGTAAAAAATGTCTGATTTTTGTGCTAGCTCTTGTCATCTGTTAGGAGTCTGTCATTCCTAGGCTCAGGTCCCTGTCAGCAAGCCTCCTCCATTCGTTTCACTGGAGTTTGCTCTTGACAACAGAAGCAGTAGGTGACAGCACGGGGCTGGAAAAACTCAAATCTATCATCGCTGTTAGAAAATATTTCAGAGAACATGCCATACTAATGATGGGTAGAAGGCATCCTCTTCCTTGAAGAAATGCCCTCCCTGCATCAAGATTTAATGGAATGCCTGTACCTTTACATGGATCAATATGAGACCTGGCAATTGAACAGCATCTCTGTATCTTTTGTAAAAATTGCACTGAAGGTACTTTTCCACTCTGTCACTCAAAGTCCTTTTTATAAATCCCAGCGATTGCAGCTCCACACGATCTCACAGTAAATTTCTGCTTAAGTTTGGTTCCAAGCAAAATGCTGTCTTCACTGATGAATTTGTATGCTTTCTGTTTTTAGAGAGTAAGTGACATAAGCCAGTGTCCTTTCCATTTGCCTTAGCTAGCACAAACTCAGAGGCAAATGCATTACCAAAGTGTTATCTGCTTAGTTCAGGTACCATGAATGTCCCCTCCTTCTAGTCCCTTCAGAAGATGTATTTTGCCTTATCATTAATCATTAAAAGATTTGCTTTCTGTGTAGGGCCACCTAAAGTTCCCCCAGTAGAGGTGGTTGGCTTTTTTGCATATTTACTCATACACTCCCACGTTCTTATTTCTATCTGTTGTAAAAAAGCAATCAATACTTGTCAGTGATCAAGGCATAGTGTTGTGTCATACTCATGCTTGAGAATAAAAGTGACATACAATGACCTCAGTTCTATTCCCCTCTTTTTTCTTTTTGAAGAATACTAAACAAACTACTGAATCTCTTTGAATTTTATTTTCCTAATTCATTAAAGAATTATATAACGCTCAGACTGTTTAAAGTATTAAATGATGTTATGAATGTAAAAGAACTTTAACATGGCAGATCCTCCTCTACCTTCTCTCTACCCACCCATCTTTTCTCTGTCTCTTTGCCACTCTGTCTGTCTGTCTGTCTGTCTGTCTGTCTGTCTGTCAGTCTGTATCCTCTGTGGTATTTTGAGAGCAGAGGAATGAGCAATTGCACTGTGGCTGCCTTGGTAGAGGATCTGCTTCCTGGTATTTCTAGTTCGAATGTCCTTAGAAGTCTTGAAGAATAACTACCAATGAAAACCAGGCTTCCCAGGAGCTCTGGGCATACTGGGCAAATGGCCATAGTAATAGGACACATGAAACTATAGACAGCGCTCCCTGTGGGCTTGTAGAAGCAGCACCAGGAGGTCATTTCACAGCCACAAATGTGTCTCCAAGGGTACATCTGACTGGACTGCTTGGGATCATTTATCTTGGCTGTCTGTCCCTGCTGTTAAGCAGGGTCATTGTGTGTATGCCCAGTTTTCCCAGAAAGCCATCCATTGCAGAATTGTTGACTTTCATCACATAACTGACCTTTCTTTCCCCTCCTCTTCCCCAAACCTCTTCTATTGAGTCATGAAGGTGGCTAAATCTTCCCCGACTACATCCTCATGCTGGAAATTGGCTGGCTCTGCTAAGTGTGATTGAGCCGTTTGTTTTTAAGCTGCACATAAGCATTGGATGAGATTTATAGCACTTTCCTTCTTGCCGAATCGACCCACTGGGAACCATTAAAGTTTTATTGCTCTCTACAGTTGCCTGGCCAGAGTGGAATTGAGGGGGCCTGCAGTTGGAAAAGCTTTGTCTTCCATTGGCTGATTCACCAGGAATTTTGGGGTTGTGCGTACCTTTTTTTTCAGTCTCCTCATTTTGGTCCCAGATCTTTGCCAAACTGCTCTGAACTCTTGGGTTGACTCTCTATGGAACTATGTATTAAAAGTTTAGACTCTCTTGGGTCATTTCCATGGCATTATGGTTCCAAGAAAGTCTTACATGGATCAACTAAAGGCCATGGTTCTCCCCTTTTAGTTCTCTTATCTTGGTTGGCTGGATTCAAACCCTTTTCCATGTCAGTGGTCCCCAGCTCACTTTGGAGGCCCGTTTTTCTTCAGACTTTCATCTGACTTTTCAGATTGAGTCGATGGACAAATGTTCTTGCTATAAATCATAAAATGTAAAAATCCTAAATCTGCCAGAAGGATCAGAAATCTTCCATACATGACTAGAGCTTAACACGGAAGGCGGAATGAAGAGTACTGGATCAGAAGAGTGCCAAGTGAAGGATGTTGGTGCTTTGGGGACATTTATTGACCTTTCAGGATCAGAGCTCAGCAAAAAGTTACTCCAACTTTGTAAGCTAAAAGGTACATTAGTAAATAATAGTGATAACAGTAATCACTACCATTAAGACATGTTTCATTCCGGGGCTGCACTAAAGACTTAGATTATTTTGCTTTTCATTCTGAGAGAAACCTTGAAAAATAGATATAAGGAAAACTGAGCTCTAAGAAGATAGGGTGTCCATGCTGTAGGCAAGAAGCCCACACAACAAGAAGCTGCAGAAGACACGCAAAGGACCTACACAGTTGTATGTTCTCTCTGATGCTCTGTCAGCTGTGGGAAGGCCTTCAAGGTCATGTCTCTCTCGGGATAAATTCAAGCTGTTGTTAAGTTTCATACATGGAAATTTTAGTTTTTTATCAAAAGCCTTGGGTGAATTGTAAGATTATTTTCATTCAGATAAGGGATTTTGGCATCCATCTTACAGGAAATCAGTCACAGAAGAGCTGAGAAGATCCACATGCTCAGTTGTTGCCCATAATATTCTCCAGATCACTACAGTAAGAGCACAGAGTGTTTGAGAGCCGTGTGGTAATGTCAGTGCTCTAAGGTTTCTTACTTCTGCCAATCACTAAGGAGATAAACTTGTCCCTCTGTTTTCTCATCTGTTACATGAACACTGGATACTCAGCCTAGAACATAGTAAATCCTCAATAAAATGCAAAGTTTCCTATCTTCTGTTTTAAATAGCCAAGGCAATTCATATGTATGCTGTGTTGAACCTCATGGTTTTGGGGAAAAGTTAATAGTATATGATCACTTAATTAAGATGGTTTTATCAGGCAGAGATAAAGCAAGGCATACATTTTGAAGTATGGTAATCTACTGAAATGACCCCAAAGCAAAGCAGAGAACATCAAATGCTTCATTATATTCCCTCTAGAAGCCATTATTTTCTGCTTCTTTTAGACTGAACACATTCAACATTCTGCACTGAAACCAGTAATCCTTTGGGCCTTTTTGGGTTTGATTACAATCCCCTTGAGAAAGACACTGGCCTTACTTTATTATCTTCCTATCACCTTGTTTCAATACAGTAATCACCTAAACATTGTGAGAGCTCTCCTATATTTCGAACCTTTGTCCTGTCACACTCAAAGAATGAGAGCTAGACTGAAATCAGTCCCTTCCTCAAGTGTTTAGTGCATTACATTTTCCTCATGTCCTCAAGGGGGGATAATGGAACAGAGTGGGTGAAGTTGTTATGAGTGATTCTCCATTGGCATGCCTGTGTGTCCATCTGTGTATCCAACAAACTCCTCTCCTTTTAGCCTTAGTTATCATATAATAATTACAGTTGTAAACATGATTGATGTAATTACAGACATAATTGTATTGAGTGTTTGCTAGGAGCTAGCCATGGTACCAGGCAGGTGACAGTTATACTGTAAGAGAACAGCCATTTTTCCTAACACTCAAGACTAGAAATGAGAGACAGATGTCTCTCTGTGGTTTGTCCCATGCATACTTCTCACATTCATTGCGGTGTTACCACTGCAGTCTTACAGAACTGGTTGTTGTCTAGGTCTCTTTGTACATTGTCTTAGATAGAATTTTACTGCTGTGAGCAGACACCATGACCAAGACAAGTCTTATAAAGAACAACATTTAATTGGGGCTGGCTTATAGGTTCAGACATTCAGTTCAGTTCATTATCATCAAGGTGGGAGTATAGCAGCATCTAGGCAGGCATGGTGGAGGCAGAGCTGAGAGTTCTACATCTTCATCTGAAGGCACTTAGTGGAGGACTGACTTCCAGGCAGCTAGGACAAGGGTATTAAAGCCCACGCCCTTAGTGTCACACCTACTCCAACAAGACCACACCTCCTAATGGTGCCACTCCCTGGGTCAAGCATAAGCAAACATATACACATGAAATCCTTCTTAAGGAAAGGCTCTGAACTACCATCTCTGTGAGAAATTTGTGTCTCTGAAAAATTGCTCTCTGAGATAGATACATTTTTACAGAACTTCTGAATAACCCCCAACCCCATCTTCCATTTTATTCACACATAGTCACATGGGATGCTGTTATACTCTAACTCCTTCATTAGATGCTTGAGTCATGTGAATGGGGGGCTTATATATGTTGTCTACCCTGTGTTTCTTCTACCTGGGAAATGTTTGGGAATATAGCAAGCTGTGCATAAATTTACAGAATAAATATAAACATTGGGTGAAAGAATTAATCAATTCACCACATGACTCACTTGGGTGGATTAGCTCAAATGTCTGGTGAGGTTGTTCTGAACCTTCTAGAGAACCCCATGGCAGCTGCTATCCCTTCAGTACTCTGAGAGGCCAGCTAGACTGAGGTAGGGCAAGCAGGCAAGGGGCCCATGACTTGCATTTATGTATGTAAGTCAGGTCATCTGACACACATCTTGTATCTGTGTTCTTCTCAGTCTTAGGGTCTCTGTGAAGTAGCCAAACCCTGGCCCCTTTATTGCCATGCACGTGACATCTGGCCTTTGTGTTGAGACTAGTCCATTGACTGGCAATGTGCTAGTTTCTTTTTTTTTTGTTGTTGTTGTTGTTTTTGTTTGTTTGTTTTGTTTTGTTGTTTTTCGAGACAGGATTTCTCTGTGTAGCCCTGGCTGTCCTGGAACTCACTCTGTAGACCAGGCTGGTCTCGAATTCAGAAATCCGCCTGCTTCTGCCTCCAAAGTGCTGGGATTAAAGGTGTGTGCCACCACTGCCCGGCAATGTGCTAGTTTCATGCCCCCAACATGGCCACACTGAGTTCTTCAAGTTTAAACCAATCCTATCCCTTCCTTGGAATTATCTCAAAAATTATCTTGGCTAAGTGTTTGCAAAATTTGGGTACAGTATAGCAAAAAGAATTCAGGTGAGAACCACAGATCTTAACTGTGGCCAGCTGCCTCCAGGGCCAGTCTACAAACAGCCCCTTCATCTCCTGAACCTATGTCTTCATCTGAGATGGAAGGGTGGACAGCTACCTGGGTCACTCCTGTTTAGATGACCTTGCTTTGTCCTGCTACTGTGATACTCCCCTGGCCAATACTTCCCAGAATCCTCCTCAGCTCCAAGTACCCAATCAGAGGGGAGTACAGCCACCCTGGAAAGAGGTCTTGGAAAAGAGCAAGATATGAGATATCTGGTAACAAGCTACTATTTAAACCAGATGTGCTTATCTCTGTCCTCAACCTAGTCAATGAGACTTGAGGACCTAAGTTTAGGTGACTGGGAAAAAAAAAAAAAAAGTCAGGCAACCTGAGCTACTGTTTTGAACCTTGACTTTTCTGTAGATTCATGTGCCTAGAAGAGTGTGTATCTGTTCTTCAAGTGCAGAGGCCCACAATATTAGGGGTGAAGGAAAGTGCCCTAGAAAGAGACAGAAAAGGAGTAGTTCCATGAATCTGGGAACTGGCCAGTGTGTGTTCTAATTTAATTACTTATCTCTTCCTCAAATTGTTTATGGTACACTAGGCTATTAAATGCACCATAAGCAAACAGCTCCTGAAAGAAGAAGTAGATTTATTTGTTTTAGTTACCACTCCAACAAAAGTCTATTTCTTCCGCTAATTAAGACTCCATTCGCTAATTTAAATGCTATGCTAATTAAAGTATTATTCTGAAAACGTACAAAGGACTTCAAAAAAAAAAAAAAAAAGGAAGGAAGAAAGGAAGAAACAAAGAAAGAAAGAGAAAACTGGCTTGTCTTTAGGAATTACACTAAATTTATTGCATCATAACAATGGTAGGCTGGGTAATTATTTCATTTGCCGCCCATGCTGGATTTCGGTGGTTTATTCATACCAGTTCTCACACCTCGGCTCATTAACACATACTTCCTCTTTTGCTCACTAATGGGAGTTGTCTACTGATGGTTTAAGTTGAGTTGTGAGTTAGACCCTTGAAGCAATGTTTAGAATTTCTTCAGCTGGGCCACACAGTGTGTAGCAAGCTGCTTTCTGACTTGATGTTCAGTAAGAAAGTAGGGAAGAAAAAAAGAAAGAAAGAACAGAGAACATCTGGAGCCCCACTTTCAGAGCCAACTGTCTCATCAGTTCCTCTTTTTTCTCTAGAAGCTATGGTATTTTACAGAAGGAAGAGTTGATGATATTTTACAAGAAAGAGGGTTTGTTTGATTGGTTGATGCTTTTGGTTTTGACTGAGTCATGTCAGGTATTTTGAAAGTCTGCCAGAACTCAGAGCTCAGAGATCAGAGTAAGAGAGACAAGAAACTCTAAGAGCCAACCGGGGACCTTCATAACCAGGGTCTCCGACCTTATCTGTCACAAGAAACTTTTCAAGAGTTAAAAGCATTCCTGCTTGCAAGTGAAAAAAGATAGTGAGGGGTAGGAACAAAGCAGGCCACTCCAACTCTCTCCCCAACCCTAATTTTGAAGCTGAAGCACCAGAGAGGAGACTATACTAGAACCCTGAACTTCCTGTCCTGTTGAAGCATGTGACCTCTATCTTCTAATAAACTCAAAACACATGAAGACAAAAATGTGTCTTCCTTTGAATGCTGCCTAACTACCCCTTGGGCAGCATGTTCTAACAGTAAATGTTACTCTCTCAGTTTCTGCTAGTCTGGATTTTTTTTTTATATACATTTGTTTGTTTGTGTTTCTGTATCAGTGGGTGTGGCCACTTGAGAGTCCACCCTAAAAGCCACTCCTGGGCCTCTCTAGAGTCAGTGATCCCTCAGGAAAAGAGTGGTACCTCAACTTACTTACTCCTGCCCTGTTCTAGTCATTACAGCTCACCACACCTATCAACAAGGAAGAGTCTCCAAAAATGTGTAGACCCCCAAGAGTAGGTGTGCCATCCTACCTCTTCTGCTTGGGCTTCCACTCCTCTGTACAGGACCTTCCACCTGACCTTCCCTCTCTTTCTGTTGTTGACACTGGGCCATTGACCTGCTGTGAGCACCAGAATGTGGGAAAGGTAAACTTCAAGACTTGCTCAGACTCATTTATCCCAGGGAAAAGTTGCATTTCTGGGAGATGGCTGTGGCAAGTGTGGGCGGAGCCAGATGCTATCCCTTGACATGTCATATCTGTATTTTAATCTGCCTCCAGGCTCTGAGCTCAGCCTTCTGGCAATGGGCTGCCTTCAAAAGACAAAGCCAGCAAGCAAGAAAATTTTCTTTTAGGGTAAACAGCAAGAGCTAGAGTAGAAAGGGAAGCTCTTGAAAAAGGAGTCAATTTAAATCTCACTCTGATTTTTCACTTCGAGAAAAGAGAGAGCTGGGTGGAGCAGAGTGACTTCCCTTTCTTTTCTGGTAGGGTTGGTTTCTGCTTTGGGTTAGTGACTTTCCTGCCAACACTGAGTAAGATGTTAGTTAGTTCAGTCAAACTAAAGCCACTATGAGGCAGACATCACTTTGCTCAGGTCATGACTCAGAGAGGAGAGAAAGGTGAGGTAGGGAAAAGGCAGGGATGGAAGATGTGAGGCAAGGAAATGAGCAGTTGGCTCTTGTGGCAGAATCACCTTTGCAGATATATTAATCTGCAGAGATCTGGAAAGAATTATGTCAAACGCCTCTCCAGAAATTGGATAGTATGATGTTAATTCCATCACACAGCTAATGCAACCTGCCATTCCATTGGCAGGCCATAAGTATAGTTGTTTAGCTTTGTACCTTTGAAGATGCTGAAGAGAGGCCAAATGAGGGTAGGGAAGATGGTGGCTTTCAACAAGATATGCCAGTAAGGCAAGGGGATGGGGTGACATCATCTTTGGGCTATGCCTGGGGAGAGGTTGCCCTAATGCAGTGCACACCCCTCACTTGCTACAGCAGAGAGCTTTTGCCCAAGGCATACAGAATGGCTGCAGACTTTCCAGCTCTGAATCTTTAAACTAGGGCAGTCTCAAGTGGCAGATTGTACATCCCTGCTTATTTACAGCTAACACTGAGCAGATGATTCGGATGGACTCAATTAAGTTTTGGATACTTCCTTCTAAAAATCAGGAACACCATTTAGTTTCCAGTGCTTGCTTCCTAAGAAATGCCCAGGGATATGTCAGAAGGCAAGCTTGGCCTGATCTCAGGACAGAGCTCCTGAGTACATTTTGTGAGCAAATATTTGTCCAACATCTACTAATGTGCTGGCCTGTGTATTTGAAACCAAGAAGCATGTGGTGGTCTGGGAATGCCCTCTAAGAGTTGAAAGTTGAGGAGGAGTTCTTATCCACTGGGGGAGAGAGCAGATTTTACGTATATGATCCTGTTCCTGTTGCTCTGACACCAGCTGTGACCATTAGTGAATAAACTAGTCTTTTACAGTCAAAGGAATGGTATGAGCAGAGCCATTACAGTGAGGCATTTGATGGGGTGGGGCAGGATCAAAGGATGAAGGAATGAGTTCCTATGGTCCTCTGGGTGAGGATGGCATGAACATGTCATGTGACTCCAGCATGGTACAAAAGTCTGGCTTCCCATCTTCATGTGCAGGTAGGGCCATGAGAGGACACAGCTTAGGGTCATCACTTGGGTGTCTGAGCAGATGTTAATGCTCACAACAAAGATGGGGAAGCTAGGGAAAGGATGGGGAGATGGCAAAGGGGAAGAAGTGTCACTTTATTCTGGTGATATGCACAACTGCTTCCTGATGCTTGCATGGTTATTCTGGGAAGTGGCTTCCATTGCTCAAGCCAAATAGGTCACCTAGAAGTATTTAGGGTCAAGAAAAGTGACCTGGAGCAGGATTCCAGTAGCAATCTTAAAAACCCTTTCATAAGAAGTAAAATAAATCTGGCAGGGTGCCCTCCTCGTCCCTCACCCCCCGGAGGCCTCCCCTTTGTCAGGCTGGGTGGAACAGGGTGACAGGACATCGATTGGAAGGAGATAGATGGTAGAAAAAGCCCTCATGCCCACGGAATCAATGCCCCTAAAAGACTGTAGTGAACAGGCTTAAAGGTTGAAAGACGTTTATTGAGGGGCAACTCTAAGTGTATGTTTTATTAGTCAGGCCCAGCACAGGGTTTATAGAAATGCCCAGCCTGGACGTTGCCAAGAGCAATAAATCAGGCTTTCTTCTTTGGTTGTCTGCCTGTTCAGAGATGTGGGTATGACCCCAGGCCAGAGGATAGAAGAGAGGGTTGTCTTCAGGCCATCTGGGGTGGGCCAGAGTCTGGAAGAAGGGGGCAAAACCCCTCCCAGTGCCTCTTTCCAGTCATTCATGAGTGAGATCAAACGGGCGTGTTTACTGCCTTGGTAGATAGCTGTGGGCTCTGCAAGAATTAGAATGTCCCCTGTCTCTCCCGCCAAAATCACTTGTCTAGCCTTTTGCCTGACTGACTCAGAAGCTATTACACATTCGGCATCCACACAGCTGGCCATTAATTGGAGGCCAGAGCTTGATTAATGAGCATTATGGTAATGCTGGGTCAGGGAGCAGATTATGTGTAAAAGACCAAAACAGAAAGCCAAGTCAAAAGCAATACCACCCCCTTCCATCCTGCCACCTCCCAAAATAAGTCGGCAGCTGGAGACAAGTGGAGAAAGGCATCCTGATGAGATATCACACCAGCCTGCCACTCTCTTCCTCCCAATCATTTGCAGTGTCTCTGGGTTGTGATATCTATGTGCCCCTAAGGAGGAGATACAGGCACCCTCAAGAAAGACACCTCCAAAAGGAGTGGCTTGGGGGAGGGTTATTGGTGATTCTGGCTTGTGGGACTCTTTGCCTTAGACTTTGAGCTCTTTTAAAGACCCCAAAAAACACATAGATGTAAACGCACCACTGTGAATGTTCTTACATAAATCATTGATGCCCAAGTAGTAGACTTGGTAAGGAAATTTGAAATCTGCCATTCACTCCTTGGAAGTCCTGGCCCATGCTATTCTTCTGCTTATCTTCCAAACATGAGTCTCTTTTTCTCTTCTTCCTGTTCCCATCTTGCACCTTGAACTTCAACTCTGCTGGAGCTCTTTCTTCCATCTTCCTGTTGTCATGTTCCCCACTTCCAAAGGAACGAATATGCCCCTTTCCCATGTCTGTTATTGGACATATCACCTTAATGTTTCAGAGCCAGCACCACCTTTCTCTAAGCTCTGGGACTTTGTCATTATAGCCATGCCAACCAAGAGCATCAAATGTTGCTTTATGTGCACTGTGTTCCATGCTGAAGTTGTTCTTTGTTCATTGTCTTGGTTACTAGCTCACAAAAATTTGTTGACTGGGTAATACTAAAGCATACTTTAACCCGGACTCATACCGCTGCGGTTTGTACAATTGCTAAGACATCTCTATCTTCTAAGTGGTTTCTTCTGCCACCTATTAAAATCTGAATCCCACCCTCTTATTCTGTTATAACTTTTTCCCCAGCTCTCACCACTCTATCCGATTATTGCCTATACTGACATTTCTAAGCAGAACAGATCATTGCTCCTGAATGGCGGGCTTCCACATTAAGACTTCTGTACATCACAGTGATGCCTCATTTAACTCTGGGAGTAGCTGTTTAGGTCTCTCATCTATATCCCCCATCCTGGGGCTAATGGCATCACCTGAAGAAGGTAAAACATACACAGTTCCCATGGTATGATCTTGGGATGAGGATGCAGGGCCTCAGCTCTGTGTCCTGGAAATGATGTTTTTATATTATTCAGAGATTTACATAACAATATAGTAAGACCATCATGAATGACAAGAAACATAGAAAGAGACTATCTATGTCAGCTAGCAAAATAAAAATCAAACATGAAACTGGCAGGCTGTGGATAAGATGTAATAGGACTAACTTGAACTTTGAAAATCGTATTCTTAATTTTCAGTGACACAACATGTAGAAAGATATAGGACAGGACAGGCATGGTTTAGTTAAGGCATCAATTACAAAAAAAAATCCTTTCTATAGACATAATTTAAGAAAGCACAATATAGAGTTAA
The DNA here is from genome assembly GCF_011762505.2 of Arvicanthis niloticus. Taxonomy (NCBI): domain Eukaryota; kingdom Metazoa; phylum Chordata; class Mammalia; order Rodentia; family Muridae; genus Arvicanthis; species Arvicanthis niloticus. The sequence goes on along the minus strand of NC_047665.1, from coordinate 80,930,732 downwards.
CACAAAAGCAGACAAAACCTCAGGCAATATTGACATAGCCTATACAAAGTATAACATGTCTTTATTTATTCCATCAGACATAATACACTGGAGTGCGATATTGCACTGAGAAGCTAAAAAAAGAAAAAATAACATGTTCAGAGGAGATAAAATTGGAAAATTAAAGAAACCATAGCAGATGTGAATCATTAGAGGAATTATTTTCTTCAGTATTTTTCCTAAAACTGACATTATGCGGCTGCCTCCCCCTCTCTTTCCATCAAATACCCTTTAAAATGCCCCCCCCACTTTAAATGAAATGCCACCTTTTTGAACTCACATCCCCATACCAATAAGTAAGGTTTATGACAAACTATCAAATTGAATGCAAGTATAGCACTTGGGCAGATGAGTCGCTGAGTGCAGATTTTCTTAAAGACTATTCAACTATAATTGTGGGAAGCACAAAGCATAGCTTCTAAAACTTAGCCAATTTATAGAGACCACTGAACACCTGGACACTCCCTCTACTTCAAAACGTTGGAGCATCTGTTCTTCCGCCTTCTGGCCCAGGATCATCTGACAGACCTTAGTGCTACAGAATTTTTAAGGGCTGATTACTCTGTCTAGGCAGATATAATCAGTCGACTATTCTGCAAGTGTGTCCTTTTCTGGACAGTAATTTGTCTGTAGAAGGAAAGAGGCAATTCTTGTCTAGTGGTTGTCTCACCACAACTGGAGTAACTCCAAAGATGCTCAATTTCTTCTTAGAATTCAATATAGGAAGCTGTCTGGAGCAGACAGGTCTCTAATCAAAATGAACATTAATACAGAAATGATTGTCATGTCAATTCTGAGGATTTCTGATGTTTTGAAAACCAGCTATCCATGTAAGGTAATGTGGACTGTTGCCTGTTAACTCCACTCAGCTATTTCTAAATAAAACATAAAAAACACCCTAACAATAAACTCCAAGCCATGAATTTGCTATAGTCCCTTAACTCACAGGCTGACCATCTCAAATCAATTAAAAAAGTTAAAGAAGGACTGGGTCTAAGCCTTCCCACAATTATAGTTAACTCAGTCATTCTGGATTTCTGATGGGGTTGAAAACTTATAGCCTCATAGCCAATTCTGGCTATTGACCTTGAGAGAAAAGATTTGAGTGGATGTTCGTCAGCTGACATTCATCCTAAAGCCAGGTTCAGAACTAAATGTTTTAGTTAGGATAGATGACAGAGGTGCTGGTTAGTCAACAAAATGATGGACTGGGTATTAGGACTATCTTGTACCTCACTGGTACAAATTGGCATAATTATGCTATAATTGTATTTTGAGAGAAAAGTTTCATTTTAACAGGAAGGGTGATATGTAGGAGGAGCTAAGGTGGGGGAGTACTGAGAGGAAGAGAAGGAGTAAGAAGAGGAGGAGAAGAAAGAGAGGAGAAGCTAGGTGATGAAAGAGAGAAAGAGGGGGAAACAGGGAGGCAGATGTTCATGTATCTCCACCAGTCAAAGATAGTTGATAAATCTAGGTTGGGTAGCGGGTTACACCTCTGATTGAGCAATACCAAACTTATAAAGCCTTTGATTAACATTTTTTAAAAAATGTATAAGTGCAAAAAGGAAAAGGGGGCATGGGATAAGGGTTTTCTAAGGGGGGAATGGGGAAAGGGGATGGCATCTGAAGTGTAAATAAAATATCCAATAAAAAATGGAAAAAAAATGACCATTCAAAACATGGAGGACATTGTTCTCTCTGGCTGTAACTTGAGCATTACACTGACATAAAGAATTTATTTAATAGAATCAACTCTAGGAAGGCAAAGGAAAAAAATCTTACAAAAAAATGATTGACGCAGTGGGAGACATTTGGAAATGAATATGGTTTTGTGAGACAACATTTAAAGCATTAAGAAAAACTTAGACTTAGTAGCATGGCTTCTAGACTCTGTTCAGTGATGCTGAGGAACAAAGGTAGGCAACTCCATGAAGTATAGCATTTTAGACATTTTAGGAACTCATAATGCCAGCAAAGACCTCACCTTGACAGAATGAAAAAAGTGCTCCATGCACTCACAAAGTACCTGGCTGGTGTCTGGGGCCATTTCATCTAGACATATTTTTATTCTGGGACCTCTTGGGAAATTAGGCATTTTGAGTGGATAGAATTTAATCTAGGGAATGAATTTCATAAGTATCCAGATATTTGCTAAAAGGAGTTACAGAGCCTCTTCAGAGGTAACCATAGGAAATGGGTACCATTCTCAGAGACAGCAGACCAAGGCAAGCTTGGAGTTCCTCAGACCCAGGAACTCAGGCCATGAAGACTTACTTCTTGTTTGTATGAAAATGGGCTTTTCTTAAGAATGTGGATGTTCAGAAAAGAGCTAGAGATTGAAGACTACATAGATTTGTGCCACCCTTAAGACCCCAAACCAGTGACATTGGTGCCCATGGTGGTATCTTCCATTGTTGAACTTCAGAGAGAGGCAACTGGGTAAATATCTGGAAAACGTGGTTCTTGACTCTCTAGTCTCAGGATTTCAGAGAAAAGCAAAGCAAGCTACATCAAGAACAGTTTTCTGTCACTGGCACAGGTGGCACCTTTGTTTTTTAGGATCCACACACTCATATACACAAAGGTTTCTAAGACAAGAGCAATGTCTGTATTCATTCTTTGTTACCCATGTGCCAGGCTCTTTGTCTACAGCTGGTGATACTTCCTCCATGGAGACAGAATGCTAAATAGCCTATCCATTTCTAGTTTATAATAACTTTCATTCTTGGGCTTGGGAACACTAGATGGTAAGTTCTCTGTTCTTTTTCTGCTTTTTATCATTTCTCTTCTATTTTCTGCTTCCCTTCCTTCCTTCATTTGTGATATATATATATATATATATATATATATATATATATATATATATATATATACACACACACACACACACACACACACATGTGTGTACACATTGAGGCAATACAATCTCAGGGGTCTTCCTCAGTGGTATCCACTTTACTTTTAAGATAGGGTCTCTTCACTGACCTAGATATAGCTTACCACTTTGATTTGTCAAGATTGGAAGAATTCTCCTGTCTCTGCTTTCCCAGTGTGTGTGTGGGGGGGAGGGAGGTTATAGGTATATTTCATGACACCCAGCTTTTAATGTGGGTCAAAGGAATCAAAACTCATGTGTCCATGATTGCCTGGCAAGCATGTTACCATGTGAGCCGTATCTCTAGCCTTTTGCTTTATTCTTCTGATGATCCTTTGTTTCTCCTTGCGTAGTAAGCACCTGTGATGGTCACAGCTGGTTCCTCACTTTCATGCTTGTCAGATTTTGAAACATTAATGTTTTCGATAGGAACAGCTTCTTATTGTCATGGCTGTTTTGTGCTATCTCATTTCACAACACTGGTTTTCTTTGTACCCCTGTATGGCACATGCCTGAATTTACTGGTTTTCAAGTTATTACCTTTATCAAGCTACTCACATTTACTGAGGAAATCTTAGGAAAGGCAGATAAACAAAAAAACAACAATAGTATAATCTTACCTACAGGTGATTGTTTCTAGTCAGTTGTTTAATAATACTCTTGATGTGTAATCATTCACTTATTTCATAAACTGTAAGTATGCATTTATGAGTTATGTATATTATGGAATTGTGTGTGTGTATATCATTCATTGAGATAGTTCTAAGGAATTTTAGTCATCATTGGCATTGATTCTATTCATAATCATCATAATGACTATCAGTGCCAGTACAGAGCTGTAGCTCATGCTTTTTAGTTCTGATTTAGCTAATGTTCTATCACTGGACATTATTTAGCATTTTTTCTGTGATTGGTATGCATGTATGTTTTAATTATCACATTTTAAATTCATTGTCTTCTTTCTAGTTAACACATTTAAACATTTTAATTGCCAAAATATCTAGGTATGTTTTTGTGTTTTGTTTTTAAAAGTGACATTAAATCCATTTGCAAGCCTTGGACTTTCACTGAATCTCTTTTCCCCAAATCCAAGGCTTTTATCTCCTGATTCCGTACAATATGCAGGAATAAATTCATGTATTTTCTTTTCTATTTTTTTTTCTTAGCAAACCATCTTCTCTGGGGCAAAGTTTAAGTGCACTTACTTGGGAGTATAGTTTCCCGTACCACCTCTCTGATCTTTGAATCAAACCATCATTGTTAAAACAGTGGAGTGTCTGGAAATGCAGAACAATGGGAAGCTTTTGTCATGGGATTACTGAGGAACTCTTCAAATAATTTTAATCTTGTGCAACAAATATTGGTTGAATGACTTCTGTGTGCTCAGTACCATTTGCTGTAGAAAGAGGCTTGGGTCTGTCCTAAAAAGCCTGACAGCTTGATTAGGCAGAAAACTAGGCAAGTGATCCTAGAAATTACTAATGAGTTTAATTGATGCCAAAGCCTCAGTAACAGCTGAAGATATGGACAGAGAAGTATATGTCCACAGAGGAGATGGAGCCCAGGAGGCAATGAGGACCTCAGGTGCCCCTTGCTAACCAGGCCACACAGTGTAGTCATGTCAGGGCATGACCCAGACACTGGGTACTGTTCTTTAGACACGAGGTTTGAAAGTTCAATGCTCGACTGTCACTAGAAATAACTCTGTAGTCATTTTCTTCTTGCAAGCTGAGAAACGAGGTCTAAGTAATAATGACTCATACCAGAGCACAGGGCATTGAAAGTCTTCTCTCTCATCCAGGGGCAGTATCTGTAGCACACCATCAGTAAGGCACAATTTTGCATATGGTTCATTGTCTTCATGAAAGTAAGGAGTGAGGGAAAAAAAAAAGCTTTTTAAAAAAGATTGGGGCCAAATAGGTCTCAGAAACCCAGATAAGGGGTTTATGTGGAGGCTTAATTAAAAGCTATGCACAAGGTAAATAAGTAGATAAAAACTGTGATCAGAGCTGTGCTTTAAGATTCACCCAGCTGCAGGGTCTGGAAGTTCAGGCTGACAACCTCATGAAGAAGCTGTCGTAGAACTTAGTGCATTAGGCAGAAAGAGTGCCAAGAAGAACTTTCCGCAGTTCAAAAGAATGCTCTAAGGATGTTTAAAAGTAGTGTTCTGTTATAGTATAGCAGACATGTGAGCTATATCTGCTTAATTTTTGCACAGTTGCCAATTGTATATACACAGGTCATCACAAGTAGTACAAGAATATCCTTGTCACCTCCAGCATTTCATTCCCCTAAGGAAGCCCCCATCCAGCTCTCCCTCCCTTTCCTGTGGGCAGCCACCCACATACTTTCTATCTCTGCAAACTTAGATGCTTTCTAGAATTCACATGTAAAGACTCTCATGTTATGTGCTATGCCTAGCTGCTTTTGCTAAACTTAATTACCTTGACATTCAGTGCTACTGTTTAGCTTCTTTATGTGTTTGTCTGTTTCTGTTTTTTTCTCTCTCTCTGTCTCTGTCGTGTGTGTGTGTGTGTATGTGTGTGTGTGGGTGGGTGGGTGTGTGTGTGTGTGTGTTACCCATGAAGGCCAGAAGAGGGTGTTAGATCCTGTGGAGCTAAAGTTACAGGCAGGGTAAGTCTCTGTTGGGAACTGAACTTGCATCCTGTGAAAAAGCAACAAGTTCTCGTAAATGCTGAGCCAACTCTCAGCACTTTTTACCGCATTGTCATGTTGCTCATAGATGCTGGCTATTACAAATAAAACTGTCACACATATGTATGTTTAGGCCTTCTATAGACCTAAGTTTCATTTTCACTGTTTAAGTACCTGGAGGCAGAATGATAAGATCATCCAGAATCCATCGTTTTTACATGTTAAGTGAAGTGTGGATCATTTTTATATTACTGGGTATTAATAGTAGTTTAAATGTAATTAAATATGTTATGATGTATGCAGGTAATAAAAATTGTGAAGCCTTTTAATAACTCCGAATATGAACTTACATTTATGGCACAAAGATAACCACAGCATAAGCAAAAGCAGGTTGTACAATGCTGTAAATACACTCACCAAAATCTCAGTGGCATTTACACATATTCATTTATTTAGTTAGTTATGTAAGGTATTTGTTTGGATGTAGTTTTAATTACTATTTAATTTGTTTTTATAATTAGGAAAATATTTTATAACTTTCCCCTAAGTAATTCCAACTATCCTGATCTCAGAAGGTATATAGGGAACTGGAGGTAAGCTCAACTAAATATCCACTGGGTAACTGAGCAGCTTTTACAGGGTGGGAACCTCTGGAGTGAGATGCAAACCATGCTCATATTGTAATGCATTTTCTTTTTGCATTTTAAATTAACTTTTAAACGTTAACTATAAACTTTTTCCTGAAAGAGACAAATGTTTTAATTAATTAATTAATTAATTATTTTTAGTATACAGAAAGAAACAACCAGGAATCCATGTTAACAATAGCTTAGTTATTTCCAACTCAAATGTCACTAAAGTAAGCACTGATGTATAAACCTATGCAGATCTATGCAGATCTATGCAAAGAATTATTTAAATTTGAAGAGGAAGGAATGGGTACTTGAGAATGGCAATATTTGCTAGATTGCTATTATGTCAGGAGGGCTTCTTGGTACAAGGCCACCAAAATGAGAAATGAAGGACACTGAGCTTTGAGAGGACCCAGTTAGTCTTAGTAGGATGATATTGGGAAACTCAAGGTTAACCTAATGTAATAACAAGCCATATGAAGTACTTTATTGTCTCACAAACATCCTCATGCATTAGCTGCCTTATGCTTGGGAAACCCAATGAGTATCAGGAGAGGGATTTCATTTTAATCTCCATTTCATAAATGAAATGGGTAAGATTCATAGAAGTTAAGAAACTGACAACAAATATTAGCACAACTCTTGAAAGATTTACAAACAGCATTCTTACACATTTTCTCATTTATTCCTCACCACAGCAGGGTGGGGTAGAGAACAGACATAGCTTTTGTCTTTCCTATTTTTCAGAGAAAGAAATTGAGCTATATTGGTTTAAGTAACATTGATGAGGACATCATACATGAGGTCGACCATCTGAGTTCTAGTGCCAGAGTTATTTAATTTGTTCTGTAATTGTGACATGCCTGCAATCACCATGTGTGTGAAGGCAGAAGCCAGTTTTTACTTTTTGCCTTCAGTCTTACTTACAATACCTGGCCAGCTGAGTGTGAATCCACACTTCTTCTCTTCTAATTATTACCTTATTTATAATCGTAGAAAGCTGAAAATGTTGATAGCTCTGCCTCTTTCTGACTGTCTCTCCTCCTCTCTCTGTGTGTATGTTTGAATGATAAAGGCCTAGCAGTTATTTTCACACCCAAGGGGCTTTGGTATACTGGCATGATGATGCAGAATATTATTCTATACAGTTTAGGACTCCTGTTCCTTGTGACCATATCTCATGCCAAGAAGTAAAGTGTGCATTTTTAGACAACAAAGATGTACCAATTAGCTCTCAGCTCTGAGTCCATTATGTTTCGCTGCTCAAGGTTAACTTCTCAATCATTTTCCCATTAAAAATATTTGCTCCTTCAGCAGCACATAAAAAAAAAAAAACCCCTAATGACTTACTTTTTCATCGCTCTACACTGACAAGTTGGAGAATCATAGCCATGGCAGTGTTACCTACAAAGAGTAAAATGATTAGCTCAATATAAAGTGTTTGGTAATACCACTCTTATTTGTATTTAACCTTAAGTAACTAAAGACAAGAAATCTCTACTATTAAACTGATAATCCAGTAAATTATTGCCTAAGGAATGGGCAGGTAATTGGAAGCTTAGCCAGGGCCCAGGGTGGGTATTTTGTTTGTTTGTTTGTTTTGAAAATAAGAAGGCAAGTGAATGTTTGTAGAGTTTACACAGTCAATGTTGTGAGACTTGACTGCAACCAATCCAGTTGGTGTAAAGGTTCCTGGCTGGTACTTTCTGGTCTTCTGACCATAAATAAGAATACCTTTGATTCTTTTGCATCACCCTTCTTTGAAAAATCAAAAAGAACTTCCTTCAGAAGTTTGAAATTCATTTAATTGCATAGCTGTGCTTTTCAGGGGCAAAGATGCCAAATGAGGAATGAGACATCTGGGACAATGTCTCTGAGCACAGCCTTTTACTCTGCCAAGCAGTGTAATACTGGGAGCGACAGTATCTTCATTCTAAAAGTTGAGGTCACAGCCACAGTGCGTGCCTCATTACTGCCTCTAACGCTGCTCATTGAGCTTTCTTAGCCAGAGACTTGGATTTTTAAAGATGGCCGGAGTAAAATAACTTGTTCTGATAAAGGCAGGATATTTATCGGCGTATGCAGGCAGAAGCAGAAAGGTCTAAGGAGCAGCTCTGGGATGTTAGAAGTGTCCACAGTCTGTCTCTCAGTGTTTAGCCTGCTAGGAAACCCCCAAGGATCCATCCCTTGGGTAGTGTAGTGTAGACTTGGAGAGGCAGAAACATGCATGATTGCCATCAGTCAGAGTGCTCAGGCGGCACAGCCTTTTCCTCTATTACAATATTGGGTGCATGCTGACCTTGGTGGATGATCCTAAGCCCCACCCATCATCACCTTCAATCTTCTTGCCATTCTTTCTCTTTTCCTCCTCTTGTCTTTCTCTCCCCTCTGTCTGCCTCTTCTTTTCCTCCCTTCTGATCTCACATTGAGCTAGCAAAAACCAGAGGGAGTGAAAGTGTTAGCGTTTTGCACATTGCTTCCCTACCTGAAGCAATACCACAGAAATTACTGTGACCAACCCTGGCAGGATGTCCTTCTCCAAGGACTGCCTGAGTGCTTTGCATCAATTCTCACTTTGCCTTTGGGAGGGAAAGAGGAGCAGAGTGTTATTTGTACATCTTTGAAGTACACAGGGAAAGGAGCTGATAGGAAGAGCCAGGACATAGGTTGAGTCAGGAAGAACTCCAGGTTGCACCCAGTCTCTCCAGTGTTCTCCAGTGCTGGGCTGTTCTTCACAGAGGAAGCTAATGGGATACTAAACAGGAAGCAGAGGCTGTTCCCCTGAAGTGTCGTAGAGCTCTCCTTAGGTATTTGTAGAGGTGTTGGAAGAATGACAGTGGATATAAGCTATGAAGGGATGCCAGGAAATTAACTTGTTCTTTTCCTGCATAGAGTTTGAACTGGAGCCATTCCTAACTGCAGTCTTACCTGCCTCAGTAAAGCTTTAAGGCTTTTAGTGAAGGTGAATGAATGAGCCACCATCTCTTATTTTCATTGTCCGCCTTCATCTAGTCATCCATGATGTGTCATCTTCAAAGACTCAGGGCTGGATGCAGATGCTGACCTGGTTGGGGTTTCTTTCTATTACAGAATGTGTGTGAAGAAGTTTTCTGAACATGGAAAGGTCATCTTTGTCCTCAGTTTATATTGATGCAATGATAAATTGGGAATCTGTGGTAGGGGTCAAGGGGACAAGCATTGAGAAACATTCATGCTGTCTTTAAATATGTACAGAAAGAGCCAGACTCCTGTTTTTGAAAGCCACTTAAAGACATGGATAAGTGATCATATAGTGGGGATGATAAAGGGCTTTCTGGGATCAACCCCTTCAGTCCACCTCATTGCACCATGGGTCTCTGGTTGTCTCCTCCTGAGGGAGCAATGAGTGGAATCTTGGACAGGACAACTGCTTTGTGCTCATCTTTTTAAAGTGGCCCTTACCTTGGCATGTGCTGCGGATGGAGGCAGCCTCAGCATTAAATTGTTCTTGAAATTGGACTGAATGAATATGGTGGCCAAATGTGTTGTTGCTACAGCTAAGAAGTATGAACTTTGTTCTTTAATTTCCCCAAGGAGGAAGTTAACTATTTTTTTTCCACGTTATTCTGCGTGAAGAGTTAGGAGGAGTAATACTTATGCAGAGATATTTCTGAATCCTAGGTTTCCGCCTCCAGCTTCTGCTCCTCTATCCCATGCAGGGTTAGCTCTGGGGAGGCAGGGAAAGAAGGGGTGTTTTCCTTAGTTCTTTTCTCCCCATTGCTAGGAAAAGAATTGGCCCAGGACCCCTAAGACAAAGATCCCAGTACAAAGAAGATTTATTTGCACCAGAGGAGCGGAGGATAGGAAATAAGAGAAAAAGACAGGAGATAGAAGATGAAGGAGAAGGGGAAGGGAACAAGGGAGAGAGAGGAGGCCTGTTTGTGCAGGAGTTGGGCATGGGGGAGTAGGAAAGTAAGACAAAAAGGATTGCCCCATGTTCAGACAGGGTGCTTAATGTTAAGAGAGCTTTTGATTGCAGCTCAGTACTTTATAGCTGGATCTTGGTAGTCCTCAGGAGGAAGAAGTGGGCAAATAAGGGAATAGAGCTTGGTGGCTGTCTTTAGGAATGTAATTCAATGGGTTTTAGCAAGAGAGGTAGAATTGGGAAGAAAGGGCAAGGTCTGTCAGAGCCATGCTGCATGCTGGACACTCATAGTTGAAGAGTTCAGTTTTACCTCAAGCGATACTGCCCTTCCTTTTCTGATCCTTTTTAAAAAAATGTTTGACATAACCCTGTTCAGGATCACTAAGTTCTGTGCTCTATATTCTCTCAGGCTCACCTCCCACGCCTTTAGCAACAGCCACAAGCTGGGTGCTAATCACTGCCACAGTCTCCTTCAGGATCAGTATTTATAAACTGATTTACATTATGTTATTTTCCTATTGCCAATAATTTGTATAGCGAAACATTTATTGAGAAGGGAAGGAAGGAGGAGATGGTAAATAATTCCTCTGCTCATCCATCCTGCTAAGTGAAATGTTACAAAGGAAAAGAAAATGGAGTACAAAGAAGGCACTGGCGGTTGCCTGTAGAACTCATTCCATTCCTTGCTCATAGAACCCTTTGTTTGAAACGACATGTCCCAAGGATTGAGCAGGAATCAGCCTCCCATCAGTGGCCATCAGATTTGCTGGTACCTTGATACTTCATTTTCCAGCCTCCAGAACTGTGAAGGATGAATGGTTGTAGTTCCACCCCCTGCATCTGTGGTACTTCAGAATAGCAGCACATAGTCTGGTTTGGCCAAGGAGATGTAAGAGGGAGTTAGTTTCCAAGAAAGGCTTCCTGTAGCAGAAGGAATGCTCAGATGGTGCTAGCATTAAATTCTCCTTGCCTGGATACCAGCAGCCACCTTATGACAAAGAGGTGACTAGCAAAGCTTTTAGGCTGAGCAGTAGAACAAGAAGGCTGAGCCTAGGCAGCAGATAGCACTCCCAACTATTCTTAAGGAGAAAAGGAAAATCTCCATTTGTTTAATCATCCACATATGTGATGTACACTATCTAATCCTGATTCCCATCACATGCTGAAATGCTAATAACTAAAGTTACAGGTTTACAAAGAAGAAGAGTAGAGTCTTGGGGAAGTAAGTAGGTCACGAAGATGGGACGATCACAAATGGAACCAAAATCTTCCTAAGGGGAAATGGGAGACATGTAGCTTCTCTTTGCCATGAGTAGATACAATAAAGAGATGACCATCCACAAACTAGGAAGCAGGATCCAATTGGATGAGCATAAGCTTTACTGGTACCTTGATACTTCATTTTCCAGCCTCCAGAACTGTGAAGGATGAATGGTTGTAGTTCCACCCCCTGCATCTGTGGTACTTCAGAATAGCAGCACATAGTCTGGTTTGGCCAAGGAGATGTAAGAGGGAGTTAGTTTCCAAGAAAGGCTTCCTGTAGCAGAAGGAATGCTCAGATGGTGCTAGCATTAAATTCTCCTTGCCTGGATACCAGCAGCCACCTTATGACAAAGAGGTGACTAGCAAAGCTTTTAGGCTGAGCAGTAGAACAAGAAGGCTGAGCCTAGGCAGCAGATAGCACTCCCAACTATTCTTAAGGAGAAAAGGAAAATCTCCATTTGTTTAATCATCCACATATGTGATGTACACTATCTAATCCTGATTCCCATCACATGCTGAAATGCTAATAACTAAAGTTACAGGTTTACAAAGAAGAAGAGTAGAGTCTTGGGGAAGTAAGTAGGTCACGAAGATGGGACGATCACAAATGGAACCAAAATCTTCCTAAGGGGAAATGGGAGACATGTAGCTTCTCTTTGCCATGAGTAGATACAATAAAGAGATGACCATCCACAAACTAGGAAGCAGGCTCCAATTGGATGAGCATAAGCTTTACTGGTACCTTGATACTGAATTTTCCACTCTCCAGAATTGTGACAAATGAATGTTTATTGTTCCACCCCCTGAATCTCTGGTACTTTGTTATAGTAGCACAACTAAGACAAGAAGTTGTTCCTTTACCTCAGAAGTACCTACCCTGGCTTCATGTTTGCTGCAGAATGACAGGAGGTTCTGGCAGATTGCTCTGATCTTTATGTGGTTCTAGGGTGATCTTGGTGTGATCCTGATATGATTCTGATGTGAACTTGGTGTGATCTTGGTATGGTCCTCATAGGATTCTAGTGTGAATCATAGGATTCTTGATATGAATCTGAAATTCTGATGTGAGCTTGATTTGATCCTGGTATACCTCTGACGTGGACTTACCTGGTGTGATCTTGTGCAATCCTGTTGGGATTCTCGGATGGAAAATTAGTGTCATTTTCCTGACTTTGCTTCTAAGCATTTGAAATAGTTGCACAGAGACTGAGTTCAGATGACTGAGAGTGGGTATGTAAGCAAATGTATGTGAATTCGTGTGCGTGGGTACCAGGGGGATAGAAAAATAGGCATGCTGATGAAGAGGTAGAAGTCAAATCATGGGAAAGTCTGCCAAAATCAAAGACTTGAAAGACTGCATCATCTTCATCTCAGTTCCATCAATTCTGTTTCCTAAAGTTCATAAGACTTTTCTCACTGACAGACATTTCTCCTTTTTAGGAGCTCCAGTCTAAATTACTTGCTCTGTAAAAATTCAGAGTCTCTCCTATGTACCAGGCCTCATAAAGAATTTGGAAATAAAGATAAAAACAAAGTCTAAACCTTACCTTGTTGTGTGTATATTTATTTTACAGTATGCAACATACAGAATTACATTTGCTATTTAAAGTAGTATTATAAAATGAGCTGTTTTTTACTATATATTATTTTGTAGAGAACTAAAGCTTAAGTTCAGTGTTTTCTCCAAAAATATATAACTAATCTATTTTAGAGTTAAGATTTGTATACAAATATAGAGTCTCTTTGATCTCTACAAAGTGAAATATTGACTTCTGTCTTTTAAAGACTCTCAGTCTGATGGGAACTTCAAAAACTACTTAAGAATCCAAAAAAAAAAAAAAAAAAAAAAAAGAATAGAAGTGGATTCTTCTAACTATTATTTATTTCTGGAGTGTAGCCTTGGCTTTTTAATTAGAGAGATAGAAACATTAATGAATACCTGATGAGCCAGAATTTAGTGGCTATTTAATACATGACAGTTGACAGGATAGGTAATCTTTGAAAGTGTATGTATGCACACATGTATCAGATAGACATGCGAATGACAGAAATGAGATATTCCTCTATTTGCTATTTACAAAGGACTGCAGTTGTCCAAGAGAAGTTTCTGAATCCCCAAGGAAATGTGATAAGTATTTGACATAAGTGGGATATTTTAGCTGAAACATAAAAGGTGCTAAGAGGCAGTAGGCAGGGGAACTGAAGTGGATGTGGAGAGGGACCCTCTGTACTGAAATACTTGTGTGTGAATACAGGAACAATTTGCAGTACAAGGTGCTACAATAGTTAAAACCTCCACTGGGGTCATGCCAGCTACAAGGTGAAAGGGAAGGGCGAAGTGAGTGAAACTCAAAACATGGGTGTAGGTCATGGAAACATTTCTGAGTTTTATAGAGAAGCAAAAAAAAATATGTATCCTGAAAGCTAACACTCCCTTAAGGACTTTCCAGAGTGCTCAGAACCCAGCTCACCAAAGTCATCAGACTGGTACATGGTCCGGATGACCTTCATGGTAACATTGCTGTTCAGGATAGGGAGGGTGACTGTCTTCTGGCAGTGCCCTTTCACCTGCCATGGCTCCAAGCATAGCCTATCTGCTTGAAATGCACTTTCTCATGCGTGTGGAAGAATTCACTCATAAGAACAAGCTTGAGTCATTGCATCTCCCTATCACAAAAGCATCTCTAAAGGAGGAAATAGCCCTAATGGACATCTCTATTACAGTAATAACCAAAGACATTGCTTTCAAGCAGTATTAGGAGGCAAAAAGGATACAGCCAATAATCTATGGTTTTCGCTTTTTTTTTATAAGGTGTGTAGGGGAGCGGTCATCATCATACTGAGGCTTTATTTTAAGCTAGGTAAGCCTGGGCTCATGTAGCTTCTCAGTGAGAGAACTCTATATGTAATCTACACTTCCCGAACCCTTGGCCATTGTGAAGCCTTTTGTCATTATCATATTCTGTTCAGCCCAGGAAGCCTCCTAAAGTAAGTGTGGGGCTGCTACCTGCCCTTTCTCAGAGAAGCCAAATGGAACCCCAGGCTGGGGATCATGGTAAGGTTTCCTTTTAGTCCTTTCCTGGCTCTGTAGAAATCACAACTTTCTGATTACCCCCAAAAGCAATTGCCCTTGGCCCCATGGCCCTTTAGCAGTTTTTCTACAGGACAGGGTTTTGCCTATTCTTGTTGTATACAAATGGCCCAAAGTGCTTCTCATAATCTCCCCCAAGCAATGAAGGTGCTTGCTTCTGAGAATTGAGTCTCGTATATACAAACTCAATTTACCTCAGTTCACCAGGATTGTGTCCTAATGAACCCACTGCAAATGAAAATGCTGTTATATTCAAAACACATTTGATATACCTAACATATGGACACTATAGATGAGGAACAGGTATGGAAGAATACGCTGGCGTTCTCTATGCTCATCTATATGACCTGGTTGTCAAAACTATTGCCGTAGTATTATCTTCTCCTATCCTTGTTACAAGAAGTGATTTTTATGATTCATTCTAGGGTGAGAGCAAAGAGAGTAGAAGGCTTTGGAGTGGAACACAGTATGCATTGCTTTACTTTACCTAGGGGCTTTTGTTTTGGTGCCACTGAGCCCAGTCCGTATTTAAAGTTTATAATTATTCTAATCTAGTGTTTACTGTCTCACTTGATTTGTACGTGTGCTACACAATTGTTCTACCCAGCTCTTTTATATATCTGTACACACACAAACACACACACACACACACACACACACACACACACACACACACACACACACAAATATATATATTTTGAGACAAAGTCTTTTAAAATTACTTAGGAAAGCCTTGAAGTCACTCTATAGCCCAGGCAGGCATTGAATTTGTGATCCTCCTACCTCAGCTTCCTCATCTGGGATTGCACTAAGTAATTGGAATTCTAGGTCAATGAGTGCTTGGAAGAACATCGGCATCTAAAGGGCTAGAGTCTGATTTTTGCTGATTTCATTACAACCAGATCAATCTTGGAAGTTAGTTAAGGTATTAAATCTTCTTTATCATCATCTGTGAGACAGACACGAAGACTTAAATATTAAATGAGAGTTACTCTGCAGTGCTGGACACATGGTAGATGATACATTAACATTAGCTGATATCGTGACTAGTCTACCTCTGTCAGCAGTTCTACACTGGGGTTTGTAGCTTTAAGGAAGATGTGGCTGGATTTGTACAGAGAGGCCTAATGAATGTGAATAGCCATGCAGAAGATACTCTTCCGGGAAGAATATCAGTTTCTGCGCCTCCCTTCAGCATACATTAGCACAGACCTTGGAAAAAAATGGAGGACCTGAGAAAGTGGGGATGAGCAGTGTGAGCCTGGGCCAGGGAGACTTCTAACACAGAATTTATTCCTTTAGGAAAGAGCATACAGATAAAACTTTAAATCAAGGAAGAATGTGATCAGAGGTGTATGTGAGGACCCTAAATTTTAGTTTCTTTAGGAATTCTTCTGATAGCTCCTGGGTAACAGAATCAACCCCAAAGATCTTCTCAGGGCCTACCAAGCCCCATGTCCACTACCTACATCTCTGTCTGATGGGCTTCTCATTTTCATAAACCCATCAAGTCTTTGCTTCCAGCAGATTTCTGATAGTGTTTTTCATTCCCAGGACTTCAGTAAAATGCCAGTCAATTCAGTCTGTCGCTGAGGGTGCTCGTCTTGCTAGCATTGCCCCGCTCACCAATCTGCATATCTCATTTGGCTTCATTGTCTGTATTCCATGCAGACTGGAATATTATATACCTCGCTGCCTCAACTAGAGACTGTTAACTACATAAGAAAAGAACATTTAAGATTTTCCAGCCTCCAGAGCAGGGTCAGCACAGAGGAGCTATGGCTGAGCAATGAAATCATCTAGATAATGGCAACAGGCTGATTTCTCTGTACAGGTGAGACACAGGGAGGCCCTCGGCCAAGGCAGGGTGCAAATGGATAGCATCCAGAACTCTGGTTACTGACACATCACTTTAACCTCCTTGAGTCCTATAGTGAGTGCTGAGAGCACAGGGTAGGTAGGGTCCTCACAGAGTGCTCAGCACTGGAAACACACCATCAAGGTGGTGATAACAAAGTATAAGAGATTGGGAGATCATACGGCATCATGGAATATGCGTAGAAATGAGTGCAGCAAATATTTTCACCAATTTTACATTCATTAAATTACTTGAGAGCTGGGAAAAGAAAAGGACAATCTCTTTCCCCCTGGGCTGACTGAGAAACCAAGCTGCAGCTAGCAGAGGTGAGAGTCTGGGAGAAAAGCCAAGAAGAGGGGAGGGACCTTTCATCTTAGCATCTGTGGTGTGTAGTGGGTGTGGAAGTCTCCCTTATAATGGGCAGAGGAAGGCTAGAGAGTGAGTCAAGAGGAAGTGTTTGGGTTTATTTCTGATTTTGATTGTTGCTTATAGAGGAATCAAGGAGACTTGAGTGTGTTTTTAGTCTGAGAGTGAGAGGGTTACATGAAAAGAAGAGAGGATAAACTCTCTTGATTTGATAGAAGACCACAGATGGGGAGACATGGGATCAAGAGCTGAGTATCGATCTTTGGAAAAGGAGGAGGAGGGAAATGTTTCTTCAGAATTACTGCAGAATAACTTAAAATATGGAACTTCTCTCTCTCTCTCTCTCTCTCTCTCTCTCTCTCTCTCTCTCTGTCACTCTCTCACACACACACACATATACACACACTGATATTCTTGTATATGGGTGTTTGTAGGTAGAAAGTGAATGGAATAAATATTGTAATTAAATTATAATTTTAAGAAAAAGATGGGCTTGTTTTACTCTGGAGGAAAAGCTGTATTTCCTCATCAGATCTAGATCTTCTTGGCAATTAATTAAAATGAGATGATTTAGAAGGTGAGGTTCGAAAAGCCATATAAAGACCAAGACAAGTTCAATAATACCTTTAAGAGGGGAGTTGGAAACTGACCCATAAGAGTTCCCATCCCCACACAGCCATTTCTAAGAAGCTGGCTTATTATCCATGTTCAAAAGTCAGACATGGCAGATGCTTCCCAAGTGTCACCCCTGTCCCTTACTGCCATCATCTCTAAGAAGCTCAGTGACTGGGCAGAGGTAGACAGCTACTAAGAGGAATTGGATTTGAACCCAGGTCAAGCATCTGTCAATCTATCACATTCTTTTCCCAGTAAACCATCAAGGTAGTTGTTTTTCTAACAGTGACCTTGCTTCAAGAGGACAGTTATTAAGGTCTCAGACTGAGGTGGCTCTAGCAGCTTCAGGGAGTGGCTCAGAAGTCTCCTCCAGGACAGACTTGGGAGTAACTGAAATGTGTAACCACGTTCAACATATCTGTGGATGGCATACACACCTCTGTTTTGATGAGCAGAACTGACGTTCTAACATGTACAGAATCAGCTTTGAGGCTGGCTAGAGCTTGCCTAGATTCCTTCTACAGGAAGTCCTTGGAAATGAGCTGTCTACCTTGCCTGTCCTGCAGATAGCCTATATAAACATGCTTTTACAGAAAGTCTGAGCCTGACCTGGATGAAACCCTGAGGTCCAGAGTTAATGTATGCCCTGTCCCTGCCACACCTGTGACACTGAGAATTTGTAATCACAAACAAAACCTGGACAGATTCCATGACAGTCATGACTTTAATTAAAGCTATTTAGAAGGGTTGAAGCTAATTTGAAGGTGAGTGCCAGTGGGTTTCTCAAGTTGAAAAGTGCTAGTTTGACAAGTAATGATAATGCAGGGTTTAATTGGATCCCGTTAAACAATGAGAAGCAAGAGAGGAGAGCACAAGCAGATGGGACCCTATGTCTGGTGGCAAAGGAAGACAGATCGGGCTAAGCTCTCATGGGAATGGGTGTTATGAGGAGTGACTTAAGCCATCTCTTCTGTTTGCATGTGAAACGAATGCTAATTGCAGCTCATCTTTAATATGTTTAGAAATGTGACTGCTCAGAGCATTAACTGGGACATAAAACCACAAACCAGGATGCATCACACACCTAGAGTGCAATGCCAGTTCTCTGACTCAAACCTCGCACTTTAAATACGCCAATTAGATTTTTCAATAAGTAAATTTAGGAGAAGTGCTCATATGACTAGACTTTTAAAGAGAGTAGTGAGAGATGCTAACATGATCCACATGAGCTCATGGCATGCCTAACTTCTTGGTTCTTCTTTCAAAAAAAAAATCTATTTTTCCTTATTCACTGTCCTAATTCCCCTTCCCACTAACTTTGTGAAGCCTTCAGAGATTTTCTTTACATGTGAACAAAATCTGTAGTTACAATTACTCTCAGCTTGATTTTAATCCTGCTGGGTCTTGCTGTTACTGTGAAAAGAAGAGTTGGTCACTTTGTCCACTAAGGGCATGGCTCTACTCTGCACAGTTGAGGACTCAAGATGAGACTTGCTCACAAGAAGTGCATGTTTCTTTGACCTGTATAGGCCTATACTGAGTTTAATCAAGATTCATTTTAAAGGACTGAAGATGAACCCAATTGTCTCAGTTAAGATTACCAATGCTGGGATGAAATACCATGACCAAAAATCATCTTGGGGAGAAAAGGGTTTATTTCACTCACAATTCCATGTCACAGCTCAACATCAACAGCAGTGAGGACAGGAACTCAAACAGGGCAGGAAACTGGAGGCAGGAACCTATGCACAGGTAATGGAGGGGTGCCGCTTACTGGCTTGCTCCTCAGGGCTTGCTCAGTCTGCATGCACTCTTTTCAAACCCAGGATCACCAGCCCAGGGGTGGCCCCACCCTCGATGGGCTGGGCTGTCCCCCATAAATCACTAATTAAGAAAATGCCCTACAGGCTTGACTACAGCCTGATCGTATGGAGGCATTTGTCTTCTCAATTGAGGCTCCCACCTCTATGATGACTCTAGCTTGTGTCAAGTTGACATACAGTTGCCAGCACATCATTCGTGAGTTTGTCTCAGCTACCATCTTGTTCTCAGCATGGCAGAAGAAATCACTCCAAATCCGACTCCTATTGCTAAAAGTGACTATTGATATTACCTGTGCATCAGGGAGAGTACAAAGCAACCACGCACCTCACAGCAAAGATCAATGGCTCAGTACTTCCTCAGCATCAGAGCCCCTCCTCTGGTAAGCCCTGGTTGTACTCGCAGTGATCTGAAAGAGTCTTTCCAACTATGCATGTTTGCAACACATTGGCAATGACTGTTTTGGCTCAAGGATGATGTGAGTGGTGACTCCTGACTCTATGATTCCTAAGCTGATGCTGTCTGCTAAGCAGGCTTGTATTAGGCCTCCACACATGTTGTGAAAATAGGCTAACTCCTTTAACACTTACCGTGGAACTGAGAAACAGGAAGTGCTGGACAGATGAGCTGCAACAGAGACCTCATTTTGTTCGGTCAATTAGAAAACGGACTGAGGCTTCCACATGTATTCCATGCAGGCAGCTGCTATTAGGCTTAATTGGAAAAGTCATTGGCATTGACTCCGAGTTTGTAGAGCTGTTCAGAGTCACTTAACTCTGAGCTCTTAACCTTGTATTAAGTACTGATCACCTTTGCTCAGCAAGGTGAGCCTTATGACCTTTTCCTTGTAGAAAAATGGAGTCAAGAGATTGGTGAGACATTTGGACAACTTAGCAGCTACTCACTTGCTTCTGACTTGACTCTGTCCTGCTCTGCTCTAGTTACACTTGGGATTCTTTCCCTATTTCTTGAAGAATTCCTCCAACGCTTGTAGTGACTCACTCGCACCTTGGGATGCTAAGGCAGGAGGATTACAGCAAATTGAGTGTCAGCCTGCTGCATATATAGCAAGATGCCGACTCAAAAAAAAAAAAAAAAAAGCAAACATTTTCTAGATTATCTACATTTTTAGATAATGTAACTTTTTTTGAGAACTTTATTATATTATTATAATGTAACATTCTTCCCCAAATAGCAAGTGTTTTGTTTTTTTTTTTTTTTTTGGTTTTTTTTGTTTTTTTTTTTTATCACTGAGGAGTTTGCAAAGCTGGTTCCCTGAACAGTTTGTCTCTCATTCTCTGAGAAGGTAAGTCTTGGTACCCCAACCCATAGATCTCTCTGTAGCAGAGAATGTTGACCTAGGCACAGCAGCTGCCACTGTGATCCTCATACAAGCACTCAGGAGGCTGAGACAGAAGGACTGCTGTGAGTTCAAGGCTAACCTGGGCCAGAAAGCAAGATTATATCTTGGATAAGAAAGAAGTGGAAGAGGAGAGGGAGGAATATGGTTAAAGCCAATAATTTTCACTACTTAGTGAGCAGCTTCTGCAGCCCTGAAAATATTGAACACATAAAATATCAGTATGGGAAGTGGCAGCTATGTATTACTCTTAATTAACAAATGATGAAGTTTATACTTATTAAAGTTGATCAAAGTTAAAATGGCTTTTTGAGTACACTGATATTAAGTGGTCTATATTAGAATCCCATCCAAGGAAGCTATAATATCTCTGTGCCCCTATTGTGCCTTTGAAATGTAATGTTATATGACTGGTGAAAATTTAGTCATTTGTTTTTCTTCTTCTTTTTTTTTTCTTTTATGTCCATTGCCACTGGCGGCACAGCCACACCATACAGATCACTGTCACCAGTCCCAATCACTACCCATTCCCATTTACCCTCATTCAGCACCAGCATCATCACCACCACCATAATCTGTATCACTATCAATCACTCTCATCACCATCATCACTATCATCTTGGCCATTATCACTATGCTTACCATCACCACCATCAATCACTGGTATTACCTTCATCACCAACACCTTCAGGAGTACCATGATTCAGCTGGTAAGCAGCATCAACACAAACAGGAGACCTATTCCTATTTACACTTTAAATAAACAGCCTCTTCATCCAGAGGCATAAAGCTGGAACAGCAGAAAACCATAGCCAACTCAAACTTTGAAAGAACCTCAGGCTGTAGACATGAGTCAGTAGTATAAAGGAAGAAGAGACAGTTTGCTGCTGTGTAGTCTGTAATAAGTGGTTGACAATATGATTCAGGCTATATTTGTATTCTTTTGAAGAAAGAGCTATAGAGGTATCATTCCAATAACCATGTCCAAAGGAAAGGCAACATC
This sequence comes from Arvicanthis niloticus, assembly GCF_011762505.2. Classification (NCBI taxonomy): domain Eukaryota; kingdom Metazoa; phylum Chordata; class Mammalia; order Rodentia; family Muridae; genus Arvicanthis; species Arvicanthis niloticus. The sequence continues at coordinate 80,909,250 of NC_047665.1, read as the reverse complement.
TCTTCTGAAAGTGAGTATCAGGCATGATACTTCAAATTTTGTTTGTTCTAAATCCTCAAAGGTTTTCATCCCTGTAATTCCATAAGATGCAATCTGGGAAGAAGCTGGCATGTGTGCAAGAAGGGGGCTGGAAGAAGTGCACAAGTTTCTGCCTGCCAAGTGAAGGTCTCAGCACTGGGACAATAGTGGCAGAGCAGACTACAGTGAGCTCACTGATTTCCTTGGAGAGAAGGGACCAAAGGATTTGCACAGTCTGACTCCTTCCAGTTTTCTGTTTTTGTAGTCTCATCAGCATGGAGACTGAGCACTTAAGATACTTAGCCAAGCCGGCTGCTCTCTGCCATCACTAAAGAGAACTGGCCAAAATGGGGCTTACGGTATAAATGATTCATCTGGATAGCTTGTGATTTTCACATAGATCCCAGTGAAGCAGACTAAGTACCCGCCTTTGGAAAATTTTTTTTTTTCTCTTAAAGAAGCAGATATTTAGACAGGCCATCTGATGAAAATGACAGGCATGTTCTGAGAACCTGCTGTTTTAGATATTTTCTAAATATCTCATTTAATCTACATGATAATGGAATACTAATGTTGCCATTTAAGAGGTAAAGAAACTAAAGACCAGAACATTTTTTGACTGTTTTAAGGTTGTACAGTGAGTCTTGGATGTAGTCTTGAAGATTCTAAGATGAGTTCTCTTGACACCTTTCTCATGTTTGTTACTGTTGGGTTTGAAAATATAAATAGTGACTTTTCTCAGTCCTTCAACTCACACTCCTCTTAAATTCTGTGTAACCTCATTCATTCATTCATTCATTCATTCATTCATCAACCCATTCATTCAATGATTTCTTACTATTTCTTATTTTATATAGTATAATAAGCAGAAGAACATAGCAATAGTTAGAAAATGGTGGCATGCACTATTAATCCTAGTACATGAGAGGCAGAGGCAGGTAGATCTGTCTGAGTTTGAGGCCAGCCTGGTCTACAAAGTGATTTTTAGGACTGCTAGGGCTACATAGAGAAACCTTGTCTTGAAAACCAAAAAAGCAAAACACAAACAAAAAGGATATATCAAGCAAGAAGCCAGAGTCCTTTTCCTAAAGAGTCTCTCTTTATGTTGATGTTAAAGGTATATTAAACATGAAAACTGAAAATATAGATATTTATTAAATAAGGCAGTGATGTAAGCATCATTGGTGGTGGGGCTGAGACACTTCAGCTCAGCCATTCAGGGAAAGTTTATATGAGAAGACAACGGTGACCTCATCGTTAAGATTGAATATGCCTGATGGATGAGAAACCAGGGACAAAGGCAGGGATATCATGAGTACTGGCTTCTTGGGCTTTTGACATATAAACATAGTGACAGTGCCAGGAAGGTTTACAAAATGAAGTTCATAAGTTGATATGGCTTCAGTCTTTTGAGGCATTATAGACAAAACTTGAAGTTTCATCTAAATGCAATAGTAAAGCACCCTCAGACTCAACCATTGAAGTGAAATGGGTTAAGTGTAAAAATAATCCTGGGAATTAGGAGATGAATAGACTGTAAGGGGCAGGGGGGACTTCAGTAATCCATGGAAGAGAGTAGTGTAAACTACAGTGATAGTGACAAAGATGCAGGAGGTACAAACACACACACACACCCATCCATCCCCACCCCCACACATGATGAAAAAGGGAAATGAAGAGAGTAGTGTAAACTAGGATGATAGCAACAAAGATGCAGGATACACACACACACACACACACACACACACACACACAAACACACACACACACAAACACACACACACACACACAAACACACACACACACACAAACACACACACACACACACACAAACACACACACACACACACACACACACACAAACACACACACATACACACACACAAACACACACACAAACACACACACAAACACACACACACAAACACACACACACAAACACACACACACAAACACACACCCATACACACACAGCAGTGAGTGGGAGAGAGGTAGCTACTTGAAGGGAGTAAGAGGACCAGAGGAAGGAAAAGGGAAGACATGAAAGGATAAGAGTGATGAATATAAGCAAAGTTCATGATATACATGTACAAATCACCGCAATGAACCCCATTATGTGCTAATTTCTGAAATTAAAATCTATAAATATAACTATATATCAAATCTATAAAATCATAGATATGTGAAATATGAGAGAACTGACCAAAGAAAGAGTTGCTATATTCTTTGGGTAGAACAAAGATCCTAGATTTGGGCCCATGTTGATGTAATTAGCTGACTGTAGAGACAAATTACTGAAATGGGAGCATAGCAAGGAGAATGACTGTATTTGGATGTTTGGAGATGAGGTGGCAGGCTCTAATTTTATGTGTGGCCATGTACGGTTAAATTTTTGAAACTTAACTCTATGTAGGCAAGAAAAAGCATTGTGCTGAGGATATAAATTTGGAATAACCAAAACATAAACTAAATTTAAAATCACAAGTTTGCATAAGGCTGTCTCATACAGGATCTAACAGAAGAAAGGAGAACAAAAGATAGAAGTCCTTTCTAGGTCAGGAATAGAATGGGGTACAGTTACACAGAAAGGGCCAACTCTAGCAAGCAAGTAGGCAGTGGTTCTCTGAAAGCCTGCAGAAGAAAGCAGTCAAACCCCTGTGTCTGTGACTCCTGCAGCCACATCTTTAACTAACTGCGCATTCAAAATATTTGGAAATAAATTGTCACTGCACTAAACAAGCTTGGGCTTTCTCCTTGTCCCAATCCCTTAAACACTATAGCATAGCAGTTATATGTGGAGCATTTGCCGGGTATGAGGGATCACAGACAGAAATGACTCACTGGAGGAGTGTGTAGGCTACATGCAAATACTACATTATTGTATATAAGTGACTTGAGCACCTGCAGATTTGGGGTCCATAGCAGGTCCTGGACCAATGCCCACAGATTCCAAAGAGCACCTGTATTTCTTGTAAATGCTGCTGAGAGACACAATGGGAAGATGAAATGACTTTTGGCAATTTGGTGAGATGGAGTAGCTGATGACCTCGATAACAGCTGTTTTGTTGGGGTGGACAGAGTTGAAAGCTCAATTGCAGTGGGTTCAGAAGGGAATGGGAGGTGAGAGAGGGGAAAGACGGAGAGTATAGAGAACGCTTTCCTCAATCTACTCCTAATTACACTTAGTCCTATACCACAAAAGCTAGATATTGACAAGACTGTGAAAGGCCATTTGCTGTTCCCAAAATAACTGTGGCAAATGGGGGGAAAGCCAATTTTGTGGTCCAGCTTTGTAACTCAGTCCACTTTTAAACAACTTTCATTATCAGGAAGTTACTGCTTGTATTGACCGGAGAAATGTAAACTTGTTTTCACTTTATGGAGCCCAAAAGCATGCTAAGCTTCATTAGTATCTCACTTTGTGGTCACATGGCTTCAGAGCCTCATCTTTCTGCATTGGTCCACACTCACCTCTTCATAACTGATACTCTATGTGAGCCCAGAGAGCACTGTGATGTGCTTGTTTGAATGGTAGAGACTGGTTTGGTCTATTTGGTGTTGCTCTAATACCTGATGCTGGGTAATGGACAAAGAACATACATGATTTTGCCTGTTTCCTGTAGCTAAAAGTTAAAAACAGCACGGTGCCAGCCTCTGACTAGGGTCTCCTAGCTACCTCGCAGCATGGGAAAATAGCATGGGGCAGCAGACAAGTTCAAAGCAGTAGTTTTACTTCACAACAACCTGCTCTTGGAGAATTTACTGGTACTATGGAGCTGAGTTAATCCTTTCCAAGGGTGGTGCTGTATGACCTAATCTTCCAGTAGGCACCACCTCTTAAAGCTCCAGACACCTCAAAACCCAGTGGTCTGAGGACATGAGTCTTTACTTGCAAACTACACCCCAACTATGAAATAAGTATTTCCTTATCTAAGTTTGCTTGCTCTTGAGTGTCTATGTGGAGAACGTGTTATTTCATGTCAAAACAGTAGTTTGGGAAATAAAATTTGATATCCTCTTCATCTGCAGCCACTGTGCCTTAACTCTTATTTTGGTGGGGTAATAGTTCCAAGCTATTATTTGTTCAACTGTCACATCCTGACTCTCCAATTCTGGAAGGGAAGATAAATGCTAATTTCTTTACAAATGCCTTGCTTTCTCACAGCCAACTGGTGTTCCCAACCTAAAGGGGAAAAAAGTCTGGATGATTCTTCATTAGAAGTATGCTATTAAAATTGTCAGTTTCTTGAAATACATGGTTGAAAAAAAAAACATCATTTTTCCCCCACTGTGTGTTTCTCTAAACTATAGACCTGTCACCAGGCAGTGTTCTCACATGTGGGTACAGAGAAACTGTGGGAAGATCCAAGTGGCACTTAAATTACATTCTCTCTTTGATTCTGAAGACATTTAGTGCCATTTAGGAGAATTCCAATGCAGTTGGTTCCACAAAAGAGGGGGCTGTCCTTTCAGAAGAACCAGTGCTGTGGTGACTGAGAAAAAGAAATCAAGCCACCAGAACAGAAGGGCTGGCTTTTCTATCTAGATCCTCTTATAATTGAAAGAAGGAAGGACTCCATGAACCCACATGTTTGGTGATGCTGTTAACTGTTTTGCATATACTTCAGTGTGGGGTAGATTGAGCAGCACTTATTTTCCCAATCCCCTGTTTGGGTACCATGACATTTTTGGTAAGTGATTATTTCTGAAAATAATATGAAGGTAAAAGGAAAAAGGGGGCACATTTTTTAACAGAGAAAAATGTTGTTCCTGTCTGATAGTTTTTGAAGAGAATGTTTTCTGTCCCTAAGTTCTTTTTTTTTTTTTTTTTTTACACTACAGAGTATACCCCATTATTTCCATCTGGGACCTAAGGGGAAGGTGGTGGGTGTGCTTCCTGTCTCACACCTTAGCTAGAGAAAGAGCCTCCTCAACAATGAGGGTGGATAGAGAGTGCATGAAACCTGTAGGAAAGAATAGCACTATATTTGTAGTCATCTTGGGGAACAGACACCAAAAATTGTGGAGATGTAGGTCAGTGTCACTGAAAAGGAAAGGCTCCCTGGGCATTCTTGGCCAAGCAGAGCTGTTCTTTTGCTGAGAATGGCAGTTCCATACAGAGTAGAGTCTAGCCTTCATTTGTTCAGCTTGCCCTCCCTAAGGAAATACATGTAGAGATTTTCTTTTCAGTTGTACCCCTGGATCAGGCACTGTACTGACTGCATTTATGTCAATCTGACACAAGCTAGAATCATCAGAGAAAATGTCTCCATACGACCAGGCTCTAGGCAGGCAAGCCTGTAGGGCATTTTCTTAATTAGTGTTGTTTGGGGAAAAGCTCATCCCGTTGTGGGTGGGGCCACCACTGAGCTGGTTGTTCTGGTTTTATAAGAAAGCACACTGAGCTAGCCATGGGGAGCAAGCCAGTAAGTAGCACCCCTCCATGGCCTCTGTAGCAGTTCCTATCTCCAGGTTTCTACTCTTATTGCTTTTGTTGATGAACTGTTATATGGAACTGTGAGTGAAATAAACTCCTCTCCATCTTACTTTTGGTCATGGTGTTTGATCACAGCCATGGTAACCCTCACTAAGACAGGCACCTTTCCCAGCAATCACCAAAGGATTCTCTTGTGACATTTCAAATGAAAGATGAATAGTCACACATGGCTAAACAAGAAACTAGCAGTTTAAACATAAAGTTCCATAAAACAGCTGACATCAAAATGAAGTTGACTTCATTATAGACTTGTACAATCCACAGACATAATGGTATTGATTTCTATTGATGTCACTTGGAAAAGCACCAGAGGAACACAAAGACACACCTCAGACAAAAGTCCTGCACCAGACAGGGGTGTAAAACCACTGTTTACTTTTTTCCTCAGTTGTTGGTTCTGGTTCTCTCCCACTAGACCATGAGGATCATATCCAGATTTCTATAAAATACAGGTGAATAACTATGAAGTATTGGCTGAAGCTTCTCCAGTAGTGAACACCCCAACATGGTTTGATTCAACAAACACTCTCACCAGGACTTCTGTATTATATGAAACCACTATGTGTAGTTTCTTGACCTGGAAATGCACCCAGATAAAGATTCAAGGTAGCCCTTTTCTTTTTATTACTATTTTTTAAAATTCTACTCCAGTCCATGAAGTCTGGTAACTTCATCATAGAGTTGTCCACTCATCTGTTTGTACATGTCTCTCAATAGCATCAGCAAGAGAGAATGGCAGAGGACCCCTGAGTTGAATGTCAGAGGAGACTCCTTCCTAAATACTTGGCCATGGTTACATTTGGCTATATTACCAAAACTCTTTCCATATTTATGAAAGCGATCTCCTGTCAACACTTAGCCAGCACCTGCTCCATGGAAGGCCTTGTGCTAGGCACTGGCAGGATTCAATGATGAATTAGGCATGGTCCTTGCCCACAAGCAGCTCACAGATGAGATGTACTAGACAAGATTCAATTGACATCTGGGCTCTGGTGAATCAATGGCTCTCATTTGCAGTCGATCTTATTCATCACAATCATGGAACAGTTAGTGAATGGTCATTGAGCACACACATTCCATAACAGAGACTTTAGTCACAGTGACTAATCAAAGAAGACAAATTCTATGGCTCTTCCTGCCCCTAGTCCTTTCTCTCTTCCTGAGAAAGAACTGCCTTTTTTTAAAAAGCATTAATAGAAGGCATCTATAACTGATTATTAGGTCAAATGTGAGGGGGTACAATTTATTTGTGCATTGCTAAGTTTTATGTATTTGCTTATAACAGCAAGCACTTGGCATACTCTTTTGCAGGGTTCTCTTTCTGCCTTTCTTTTCAGTTCATCACTGTCCTTTATGAATGCTTACATATACTGGATAATCCAGGTGACTGGAGGATTGCTCTCTTGCTTCACCCTGGTGGTTTTTTTTTTTTTTTTCATGTCTTACCATCCTTTGCTCCCCTTAATACATCGTATAAAATTGTGAGATATAAATTCAGTTGTACCAGGTACAGAAGATGTTGGCCATCTGGATCTGGACTTTTCAAGTCAAGATAATCTTTGCTTATTTGGAGATGAAATTAAGAACTCTCCTTGTGTTTTAATGTAGATGGGACTGTCAGGTGTTAGAAATTCCCATATTTCATCTGTATCTTGTTTCCTAAGGCCACACTCATCCATAGACTCCTTGCTGCCACAGTAAATACAGGATAAAATTCTCAAAAAAGGCCCTTGTATGTCTCATATTGGATTGCCAATATTGATATACGTTCACTTTTGATTTGAGTGGCCAAAATGTCAATGGGGAACAATGTTGGGCGTGCATATTTTCTTGGCTGGGACTTAGGAAATCTCTCCCATGTTGGTCATTTTTACAGAAATATCTTTATAACCATTGTATGTCAAAGCTAACCAAGTCCTGCTGCCAAGCGAAGTCCTGTAGCTTTTCTCCCTGAAGGGCCTATGAACACGGAACTGCTATGGAGACGTATAGAAGAGAGAATTGACTCTCTGGGCACTGGTTCCTTCTGAGACACCTATATCAGAAACAAATGCACAAATCCAAGCGTATGTTCTCAAGAGCAAACAACAAAATGGTATAATCGATAAATTCCCCAGAAACAAAGAGAAAATAAAAACAGCTCTATGTTTAAGCTAAAGCAAAAATTTTAATTGAGTTTGTCATTCCTTCAACTGTAGACATTATGTACCCCAATACCCTTTAAAATAATATAAAACTATTCCTTCTGGAAGGCTTCCAGAAGGTCTGGAAGATTATCTTGAGTAGAATTACTATAATGAATCAGAAGAGTTGTATTAAAAAATAAATAAAAAACAGCTTCTGTGAGTTCATGCATGCAATAGCCTTGTCGTGTCCAGAAGACAGTATTTCATAGTGTTGCATCCCCATCCTCTAGTCCTTATATTCTTTTCTTACTCCTCTTCCATATCTTCTTTTAGCTTTGCAACCTTAGGGGAGAGTCTTGATAAACATATCCCATTTAAAGCTAAGCGTTCTCGCAACGTTATTCTTAGTACGTTGGCCAGTTATAAGTGTCTGCATTGAATGCCGCCTAGTGTGAAAAATTATTTTCCCTGGCCAACATTGAGAGCACCCTAGGTATAAACATAAATATTTAGAAGGCAATTTGAAAACATGCCAATTTAGCAAGAATAACAGTAGTATCTTCTACCTGTGGCCTAGGGTGTGTACAACCATGTTTGTTAAAAACCATGTTTTTAGTACATAGTTTATAGTACTAGGCATGGATTCATTCCAAAGGATCAGACCTCAAACCTAACCAGAAAGCAATTGCTTACCTTCATTACAGGTATGCCAGTATTATACCAGTTGACAGATTTTTGCCTTGGACATCAGTATTGCAACACAATATACATAACAGAGGGTATGACACTTTACCAGCACAAGACTGGCACAACATCAAACATCCAAAATTTTAGTATAGATAGGCTATGAATTCATGAGATGCTGCCCCTAACTGGGGATCTCTTGACAGCTGATAGTTGCTGGGAAAGAGAGAATCATTCTTTAGGGGTGTATTCTTTGGTTGATTGCCCATATTCCAATGGCTCCATACACATTCACATATGAAAAATTCTAAGTGAATTTAGTGTGTTATTAAAAAGAAGATGGAGAAGAGAAAGAGAAAAAGTAGGGAAACGAGGCATGGATTGGGTAGTAGGAATGTGGGGGGTGGGGAGGAACCCAGAAAGGAGATTGAAAGGCAAAATTGGGAGTAGATATAATCGTATTTTATTGTATACACGTATGAAATTAAGAAAACAAAACAAAAACAATGACCAAAGTAAAAAGCTGCAACACATACTTGCAGTTACCATCCAATCCAACTAGACCTGACACTTATTCTATAGGTACAGAGAGGTTAAGTGAGTCATGTAGCTAGTAAGTGGCCAAATGCAACTTGGAGCCCAGGTTTTCTGAAGCAAAATTCCAAGATATTCTATTAACATTTTCTTTAAGGTCTACTTGAAAATGCACATAGCTTCAGTCCTGTCAGTGGCACACTTTGTTACAAGCAGATGTGGTTCTGCAGAGGGGACACCCTGTTGAGAGCATTGCCTTCATGTTTCCAGCAAACTGTTCAGTGGGCCACATTTCAAACGCCAAATTTGCATTTCTATTCTTCTGAATCCCCCTCTTACCATTCAGAATCTCTGGATATCAGCATCTGCCTGTTCTCCCTTTTGCTTTAGAAAGCAAGAATTACTCAGCAAACTCTTGGCAATTCTCTCACATGCTGAAGCTTACCTAGATGTTGGGGGGTGGGGTCCAGCTGCCTCTCTAGCATCTTAGTACTTACAGGTTTTTACTTTGTTTTATTGGAGGCTGGCTAGCTAACACCAATTAGGGACTCAGGATTCTCCCTAGTGATGATGGCAGCTGTCACAGTTAAGGTTTCCTGTGGCTGAGGAGGTCCTATTTATAGTCCATTTCTGTATAAGTGTCTGAATCTAATTAATACACTGTCATTGTCCGAGTAATCACCATATTTCTTCAATGTGGTTGTAACTACACAGACTTAGTTTTGAGTCAAGAAGTATCTTAAAGTAAAATTTTAGGTTATTCTATCTAAATCTCTGATCTTCTGACTGAAATATATACCAGTATTCAGAGGGAAGGAAACAACTAGTTTTGCTTTAAGTTATTAGTGGGACCAGATCTAGAGAGCTCATATTCACACAGCTATCACATTGCATGAGGCATATTGATCATGGAAGAGCATTAAGCAGAGTCCGGGGCTGGAGGTGCAATGAGAAATGTCACCAGGGTAATCACTGAAGTCTTAAGTAGCTTCTAGCCTAGATGACATATTAGAAAAACAATAACTGCTTTCTTCTTCCTTGATCTGAAGATTGATTGATAGGATTGTTCTCTATGACCCTAGAGGGCAAATCTAAAAGTGTGAGAATGGAGGTACAAAAACACGTCTCAGTTTGATGGGGAAAAAAAAAACCAAAATAAAGAAAAAAGAAGACAATGATTGCGGCAGGAAAATGGTACATCCAGGGAGTTCCTGACAATAGAGATCAAGAAATGCGGCAAATTCATTAAGTCAGATGTGACACTGTGGAGGAAACTGAGTGTTCACTTACGAATGGGCCTCTGGCTCTGGATCATTTTCACTTTATATTCCTTACAAAAGGTTGGCCAGATAAATACTTTTGGGAGATGAACACACCGTGTTTCTTCTTGGAGGTGTATGCTCTACATTAAGAACTGAAGGCAAACTAATTTTATTTTGTTTGACCCTAGGTTTTTCAAATGCCATTACTGACTGCCCATTTTATTTTAGAGTCCCTATTTTAAACACTCATGTAGAAATACTTTGGTATAGATTTCTTCTGTCCACATTATTGGAGATACCAAGAAATCCTGAATTCTGTGGAAACAAAAATAATGTGACTTTGGTGTGATGGAAGCCTATCTAGATGTGACATTATAATGAGAAACTTGGGTGTTCCCAGGCCCTCAGGCATGATATAGGGTGTGCTCTCCAGCATGCTTACTGAGATGAAAAAGATGGTCTCGGTTGATGGAAGTCATGCATGCTGTGGTGATGGGACAACATAAGCCTGTAGAGCTCTGGCAAAGCCACATCACTAATTCTCAGTATTTCTTTTAGAGCTTCCAAGAGGCATCCTATTCCCCAGGAATCTCTGTTGTCCCCAATTAGAGGACAAAGATCTGGGCTCTAAGTGCTGAGGTTTGGGACTCAAGTCCATCATGGAACCATGCAAAGTTCTGTCATGAATGTAGGTAGCATCATCATGTGGTGGTGGCTGTATCTATATCCACTAAGCTGTATCTTATTTTCCATGCTTTCTCTCAAGCAAATCCTTTAAAAAGGCCTTTATAGTTAGTTGTCAGATGCAGCATGCCACCAGGAAGGAGGTCAGGACTCCCACACTTTCTGAAGTCATGATGATGGCCATCATGCTACATGTGAGGAAAGAGAGGGAGCAAGCTCAATTTGAGCCACCAATTTTCTTAAAGTATAGGAAAATGAAAGTTTGATACTGTTCAATGGGAAGAAGGATCTGGAAGATCAGAATGAAATAAGGAAGAATTTGTCCTATTTGATTGATTCCTGAGTAGTGTGGGTAGTGTAGTAAGTAAAATGTCCAAAAGAGTTTAGAGGATATATTCAATAATTGTGGATATGAGATGGAGAAAGCCCTAGCAATGTCTTTCTACTCTCGGACTGGAGTCATTAGCTCCAGAGACCCATCTCAGAGAGATAGCCAATGGACCCATCTTTTTTCACAATGATTGAGTATAAGGAGTTACTTGGGACTGTGAGACCTGGCTTCTGATGCTGGTTCTGAGCTGGGCAGCTATTATGCAAGAGCAGGTGAGCTTGGCTTTGGCTATAGCATGGTAACCACCCCATGGAATTTGCCTGAGAAAGAGATCAGGCATTCCCAAGTCTGCCGTTCACCTTTCAAAAGCATTTTGTTCTTGGGTTTCTTCCATTCTCGGGAAGGCTATTAGGGATTTCATCACACGCTGCTTTGGCAATTAGTTCAGAATAAACTTAGCAGACATGGGGTTTGCTCAGAGACTCCAGCCTGTGCATTTACAGCATTTTTAAAAAAGTGACATAATGACTGTGTTTAAATTGTGCAGAGATATTTATAAAAGTGATGGATTTTCAAGCTGTTCTGAGGAGATGTAGTACACAAGAGGAGAATGGAGCAGACCTGCCAACCCCCTGTAACAGCCCTCTTTTATTCCGTTCGTGAAGTTATTGAGCTTCATTTTAAATGCTCATGATTTGTATTAAATCCACTACAGCACCAGGTAGACAGCAAAAAGAAACTAATCAAACCTTTAATGCTGGCAAGAAAGGTAATCCAGACGCTCACGGTTTTGAAGTAAATAACCTGCTTGTTAATAGTTTAGCTCCTGCCCTACCTCAGTGGGGGAAATTCGCTTTTACTATGGGAAGCTGCCTCAGAGTTGGACTGCACAGCCCTCTCTCTCCTCTTAGACAATTGCAGTATCGGGTTTGGCTTGGTTTCAAAAGGCCATATTGCCTGATAAGGTTAATTGATTTCCATTGCTTCAATTAACAAAATTTAATTTTTTTTGTATAATGAGGATGATTTGGGTTGATGTGGAAGATGGAGAGACTAGTGTCAGTACTATGTTAAAGGGTGGCTTAAGCTCTTGAAAGAGCTAAAGTACATAGTGACTTTGAGTCAAAGCCATGAGGGACAGCGGGTCACACCTGAGACATGTCCCTTTTTCTCTTGAGACTCTAACAAGCTCTCCTGGAGATGCAGTAGAATTGTCACTGTCTCTACCCAGGTATCTGGTGGCATCAGGAGAGCCCTTGTGGACACACCATGAGCTCCAGATTTTCACCACATGGCCCACTTTGAAGTCAGCACCATACTGAATCAGTAGAGATTGTTACTGGACCAATTTGAGGTCTCTGTGCTTGCAAACATAGGACCAAGCCCTGTCTTTAAAATGGTACTGTATACCCTCTTTCCTCATGCTCTACAGGTCCCATGCATCAACCCTAGCCTCACCTGCAGCTCCCTAGGAGATGATATGCAGAGGGCCTTGTTTATGCATCTGGCATCAGTAGGTAGCAGGGAAATATGCTCCTTGTCCTCTTGATCAATCTTTGCTGTTGAAACCTCTCAGTGAGCTGCAAGTGATTTTCCCTGCTGTATGTACAGGTAGGGGTAGATCACTTTCAATTTCTAGTGCAGCGACAGTGGCACTCTATCAAGTTGTAGCTCTGCATAACCATGAGTGTGGGGCATAGTGTTGCAAGCACATAGGGAGTGATGGCTACACTTGGCTGTGCAATCCATCTGAAGCCTGATTTCAGATGTGTTGTGTGTCAAAAGCACAACTATTTCCAGTGCATTCCTTCTCTTCTTCCCTCAGGGGTCTCTGTAAAAGGGAGGCCTCTAGAGATGGTTGAAAAGAGAGCTGTAAAACTGTAATGTTTAATGCTAAACTCTCAGGAAGCTAAGACCTAGCCAGGGAATATTACAGAGAAGCATTAAAGCATCTTCCTGATGCCCTGATAGAATGCTCTTGCTATCTCATTACAGAGTTCAAACTGCTATTGATGAGTCTTCCTCTGCGGCCCACAGAAAGAGAGTATCATCCCTAGGCTCCTGTAGCTCCTATTTTTATAGGAGTAATTTTGCAAAGGCATCTTCAGAAACCCCAGTTCTTTTTTTCTCCACATAAGACAAGGAAGCTGTCTGAGGTGTCTCCTGTAAGCAGATGTTTGGATAAGACTTCTAGTGAAGTGATCAGCCAGACCTTGTATTTCCATCCCAAATCCCTGGAGAGGAGAAAAGCATAGCCTAAGGTTACCTTATAGTGAGTTGGTCATGTCCAGGCACAGGAGTGGATCTAGGAAGAGACAGGCAAGCTGCTTATCAATTTGATTGGTTTGAGTGCTGCCCATTATCTGCCAAGAAGATAATCCTAGAACTTCAGAAATAAATCTCACAGACAGAAAACACACATGGAGGTTATATTCTGGGTGTGTGTATGAGAGCAGAGACTCAAGTGAGCCACTAATGACTAGAGTGTTAGTATTGGGAAGAAAAAAAGTGGAGGGGGAGAAAGCAAAGAAAATAGTAGTTTATAGGCAATGTCAGAAAAATAGTGGTGACATTTAGCAGGGACACAAAGTAAGCCAGCCATGTGGCCTTCAGAAGGAGTCTCTTCACATAGAAGTAGATAGTTGCAATTGCAAGGAATATAGATGTAATGAGCAAGACCACTTTCCTCCTACTGGGTTGCCTAGTTCAGCTTTGATATGACTGTTGTTTGTGCCTAGTCTAAACAAGACACATACACACACACACACACACACACACACACACACACACACACACACGTGTGTGTGTGTGTGTAAGTGTATATATGATTCCATCACAGAAGCAGACCCTTAGAAATACATATTCCTTGGGGCTAGCAAGATGACCTAGCAGTAAAACTGCACGCTGCTTCTTCAGATGAACCAGGCACATTCCCAGCATCCTTGGGCTCATCACTTTTTGTGAGTCCCATTCTAAAAGCTCGGATTTCTTCTGGCTTCCACAAGCTCCAACATGCAAATTGTGCATATAAACACACATAAGCTCCTAAGCCTACATAAAAATAAAAAAAAATAACTACATTAAAAAATAAAACTAGGGGCTAGAGAGGTGGCTCAGTAGTTAAGAGTACTGGGTTCTCTTCCCAGAGGTCCTAAGTTCAATTCCTAGCAAAGACATGGTAGCTCATAACCACTTAAAATGGTGTCTGATACCCTCTTCTGATATGTGGGCATACATGTAGATAGAACACTCATATTTTAAAATACATAAATAAAAGAAATTTGAAAAACCCATATATTTCCTTATATGAAACTCTCAGTTACCATTTTTCATACACCACACACACATGCACATGTATGCACACACGTGTGTACATACACACACACACCTTACAACACATCACATACACACACACACACACACACACACACACACACACACACACACACATACACACACACACACACTTTTTAATTACTGAGCTAGAATCATAATACCGAGGTAAACTGTTGGGAAACATGGGAAGGTATGGGGCTAACAATTTTTTAGGCTGCTTATGGTTTCAAGGTGGGATACCTTCCCATTGACTTCCATTGCTGACTTGCATGGGGTAAGCAGAAATGAAAACAGAAGCTTTTGCTTATGAATGAAGAAGAACACTAAATATCTTAGTGACCTTCAGGGCAGGAAGTTCTGTGGGCTGCATGTAGCACTGAGAGGATAGGAATGACAGCGACAGCCAGCAACCTGATTTTCTTTCATAGAGTTGTTGGAAGACCCACGAGTTCTGTTCTCATGAGCCACATTTTATGCTGATGCCATGCAGTTGTGCCTCTCTGTGGTCCTAGTGTGGACAACATTCTAAGAACAACATAAGACCCTCTCCTTTCTCTTAAACAGTTCGCATGCTTTTATGAGAAGGTGAGAAACCCAAAGCTCAAGACCTGTGACCCTGTGATCGTATGCCAGGGGTTTGGAGATGAGAGTGGTATTCTCTGATAAGATGGCAAAGCAAGCAGGACTGAAGTCAGTCAACATAAGGAATGGCTACAGTTCAAGTAAGGATGATAGAGCAGCCAGACCTAGACAGGTGGCAGCGTTCACAGCAGTGAGGAGTAAAAAAATACACTGCCTTACATGGTGGAGGTTATAAGATGTAAGGGCTTTGTATGAGGCTGACCTATGGGCAGGCCTTCATATCACGAGGGGCGATTGGTGGTTTAGAATAAGTGGTGAGTGGCGATTGGCTGGATTTAACCCATTGGCCCAATACTTACTTAGCTGTGTATCTTAGCAACTTCTGTAACTTCTCATCATAAGTTTCTCATCCTTCAAATAAGGAGCCTAACTCCAAAGTGTGCTGTGGATATTAAATAATATGTATGCAGTTATCAGAAAAAACAATGCCTGCTGTGTATTAATCATAAACATCCATCTCTATTGCCAATAAAATGGTAGTTTACTTAAGGGTGGAGGGCATTGTAGAAAGTCATAAAGAGTTATTGAAATTTATTCTGATGCCTCTAAACTTGTTCAGCCAGTGAAGCTGTGTGGGAATGACATAATGAAAGACAGCAAGGAGCTCAGTCTGATTTAGAGAAGAGGAGTCTACCCTGTTGCTGAGACAACCTCTGTGAGCATCCTTCCTGTCTTCCCTATACTAAGGATTCACTAAACTGCACATGCAGCTTATCAAGCTGGTGACTGGCATGCTCTTAAACGCTCTCCAGCAGTGTTCCCTCTTTCTTTTCCAGAGGTTGTAGAGGCTGCAGTGATGTTGCTGGTTTCTATCTACCACACTGGGAATGAAGTCCTTCCTCTTTATTATGCCATCAGAGAGCCTTAAAGAATATGGCAAGTGTGGTCCTTAGCCCTCTTTCCTAGGAAGTCCTGCTTCAAACAGCTTTCCAGCATTCTGACTCAAGGGCCACCCAGGTCCAGGTGTCAGGTCTAGGTTTTTGTGCAGATTTTCTAGGAACAATCAGGAGCTAGGCAGTCAGATATTAAGCATTGGCCCCCATAAATGCACAACACCAACTTCCTCTCAGTGCTGTGTACTGTCAAGTAGTTGTGGTCTATGCCCTGCCCAGGAAGCATGGAATCCCCCATCTAGGTTGGATCTAAGGACCCAGGGGCTCCTTTAGAAAGAGAACCAGTACCAGGTGAGAGCCCATCACTGCGTTGTTTACAAGATCACTGAGTCTGAGTTCTGAGAGATTGCAGTGCTCACAGGCTGTCATAGAAACAATTGTGTTTGAGGGAAGCAAACAGACTCCACTGACACCCAGTTTCTGATTTTCCAGAAATGAACCATTAACCGATGAAAAGGGAAGGAAAAAAACAAAACATGCTTCCCTGATGGTGGTGAGTCAGAAGACTGATAATACCACGTGGTTGTTTCTGCCCCTACTGCCTGCCTGCCGGGGTGGGAGCTAGGGCTTCAGCCAGGGCCCAGCAAGTTAGAGAAAAGCTCACAATGCATGGGAGCAGCTGGAGAGAACAGTTACAGGTTTCAGATCCCAGCTTTGGCCTGTCCTCTTTAAGATCATTGCTTACTCAATGCTAAAGCAGCTTCTGGGTTTCTATGTAGCAGATTTTACCCTGGGTGGACACTTTACCAGGGAGCCCTCTTCTGAGTTCTATTTAGAGACCACTTTTACTCAAAAACCACCTACAGGAGTAGATGTATAAGGTAAGATGCAAGAAGTGATGGGACTGGGGGGCAAAATTCTTTTACTCCTAAATCAAGTGGCTGTACAATATGTAAGTCTTCTTCTTATAGCAGCAGATAAAGGCACCAAAGTAGTTGCTGTTTTCCCCATATTAACTCAGAGTCTGTAGCTAATATCACAAGCTTAGGGCAACTGAGCTTGCTGCCCATGTATGTTGTCCTGCTGGCCCTAGAGGCAGATGCTACAAACCTGTGGGAATCCATGGTTCCCCAGGCAACAAAGCAATGATTTCTTGAGGGTAAGGACCAGACACCTTCTGATTACATGTTTACCTGTAGCAATGTGATGGGTGAGCAGGCCGGCAGGTTGGCTGCACTTAGAAACCAAGGGAGTCTTTGTATCTCTAAGACTTACGGAGAGGGTTATACAGGTGGCAAGTGTTCAGAAAAGCTTTTAAAATGGTGGCAGATGCCTTAGGCAAATAAAAAGGGTATTGACATTTCACATTCTATATATAATATCTAAATAGGTGAGTCTTTACATTTCAGATTCTATATATAATATCTAAATAGGCCAGTCTTTACTTCAACTATCTACCTTCATAAAATATCTTTCCAGGGGCCAAGAAGAGGTGTGTGTGTGTGTGTGTGTGTGTGTGTGTGTGTGTTTCATTTCTAAGATAAAATACTCTGCCACGTGAGGCCCTTCGTTGTGTAGTCATTTGGTTCTCTGTTGCCCTTGTAAGGTTAACAACCTTATATATTGGATGCTTCTCACTGGTTCTATAATGAAGCAGCAATTTGTCTCCAGATCCAAACCTAGGTATAGTGAGTGATGCTCGCTTTAAGTCTGGCCTTGAGCATCAAGCGAGTGCTAAAAATACCCAAGGGTGTAGAGAATCCTCAGAGGTCACCAGAGGTCACAAAAGGGAAAGAGGAAGCCCTTGTGACTTTTAAGAATGTCCAAAGTATGAAGAAATAAGAACAGGAGACACTACAAGAAAGTGCAGTCACCAAGATCATACCCTCTGACTGCAGCACTGCTGCCCCTCCTCCCACAGCTTCTGCAGACAGACTTCACTGAATCTTGGGTCCTGAGACTTTTCTAATTATCTCAATTAAATTTCCCAGCCATATGAAAGAGACTGACTTTCATCTTAACAGTAATGAAAGCACAGCTTTGATCACTTAAGGTTCTTTCTGGGGGCCACATATTGATGCATTTAAGGTGATAGAATTTAAGGAAACAAATGAATGCTTTTCTTTAAATGGAAACTGCACTTCCATAATTCACATGGGCAACATGTAGGGAATCTGTGAGTAATACACCTATTTTTACCTGATTTGAGATCCTGAGTTCTCTATCACCTGGGTTTGCTAGAGAGAGGGGAGGGTGTGTGTGTTAGTAACTATTTAACAATCCCATAATTCCAAAATAGGTTGAAGCATTTCACAAGGGGAAGCTTGGCTCAGAACCTTGTGCTACAAGCCTGCTGGGTCTTTGTCATTCTCAAGAGGCTTAATTCTCCCTGACATTCCCAAGATAGATATGGCTCTGAGACAGGAGTATTACCAAGACAAGTGTTCTTCTGGATACTACAGCAGAGGAAGTTTGCCATCATCTACAGGCCTCATCGACATCTTTATTCTAAGAGGCTAAGAGTCCTCAGTGTTTCATTTACACAATTTTGTGGCTCACAGAGCCAGGCACAGGCCCTGGCTTCACCAGTGCAGCCCCCAGCAGGTGAGGCATCTGTATTACCCCAACTGGTTCTCAGGTTAGTCTTACTGAGACCTCCCTGGTGTGAATTGACAGAGCCTGGAAGTGAGAACTGGATTGTGGCTATGGATGTCCAGGTGCTTGTTTTTTTTCTGTTTCTTTTCATATCTCTTCTTTCACTGCAGCAGAGTGATCATGATGGTTGTCTTGCCAGAGGTGAAAATTTGTTAAGGATTATTAAACCAGGTATTGCTAACAAGAAATTCTTTTTCTGCAATGGGAATACTTTACCGTGTCTTGACATGTTTAGTTTTCCTAACTGGGTTCAGGGGATATAACCAGCAAAGAGAAAGGGTCGGGGTGGTTGCTAAGTACAGCCACAAGACAAACCTGACAATAAGGCCTTTAGCCCAGCATGTCAAGTTCAAGTTGAGACATGGTTTGCTTAACCTTCTTTAGGGGTGGCAACTGGTCGACTGAGCCCTGCCTTTGTACTGTCTGGAGCAGGTAAAAACAGAGACAGCCACATCCTCATGTCTCTGCATGCTCTGTTCAGTGGCACCTGGGACCTCTGCAAACCCTCTCATAGACACTGAAGCCCACAAGTTCATCCACACCAAGGGCTTTGGTAATGTAGCTCTCTCCTCTTGTAACCCCAGAAGGGTTTATGAGAGTGAGGCTCTATGGGCTCATACAGGGCTTGACACTTGAGCCGTAAGGGCAAAAGTTTTAAAAGAAAGCTTTGCCAACATGACTATGCTTTTGTTTGCTCATTTATAAAGATACATAAAATATTTTTAAAAAATTCAGATGGATGAATGAAGCTAACATGGTCCATACAAAATGATGAAAGGGAAAGCACAGGTTATTATTATTATTATTATCTCTTTTACAATTGCAGAAGATTTTTTTTTTTCAGACAGAAATAAGATGGAATTTTTAAATAACTCAACACCAACCACCAAAAAGACAAGAGGTCAAGAGTAACAAAACGGTCTGTAATGTCTGAGACTTACAGACTCAAGGCAAAGGCCTTAAAGGCTAATGAGCAAAAAGTGAAAGATCAGAAGAAAGGTGAGACCCAGAAGTTCAGCGTGAGGCAAGTTGCAAGGGATCTAGCTTAGTGGTAGGGTGTGTGCTTCTCACATATGAAGTCCTGAGTTTGTGCTCCAGCATTAAAGAAAGAAAGGGAGAAAGAAAGGAAGAAAGGAAGGAAGGAAGGAAGGAAGGAAGGAAGAAAAAAGAAAGGAAGTAAGAAATAGTAAGACAACGCAATTCAAAATAAATTGGTGCATACAATTGACATGGGGGAAATGACAGAGACACAGAAGCTATCACTCTTTCAAGGAAATAGGCTAGTGCTTAGGAACAGTATAGAGAGGGAACATACTGGAAATCACTGGAGAAGGACTTCAGCCAAAGACTGAGGCTGGACCCTGCATGATTCCCATCCTCCTTGGAATCCTGTAGTCATGACAGAACACCTCAGGCATGGGAGAATGCCTGCAGCATCATGTGCACCATCCTTGCCAGAAGGATCTGAGCTATGAGGACCCTACACTGATGTGTAGAGGTGCCATCCTCAGGTTCAAGGTGGCAGTGGGATGTGGGGAATTACAAATCCACAAGACCAGCTCCTCTGATTCATTCTTATTAAAAAGAGCACAGAACAAGCCTGCAAATAACCAGATCTTTTCGCTATTTTCTTTATTTTTAAAAATATTTCCTTTTATGAGTGTTTGGCCTGCATGTTTGTCTGTGCATCACACAGATTCCTGGTGTCTGGAGGTCAAAGGAGGGCATTTAATTTCTTGGATCTGGAGTTACAGATGATGGTGAGCCATTGTGTTGGTGTTAAGAATCGAACCTGGGTCATCTAGAAAGGTAGCCAGTGTTCTTAATTCCTGAGCTAGTCTCTGCTATTTGCTTTTGTTCTTGGTTCTTCATCAATATATGTTTCATTGCAAATCAAAACAGAAAAAAAATCTTTTGTAATTGAATGAGTCTAGCTTCAAATCTTTACCCTGCCAATGGATAGATATGTAATTTTAAGCAATTTTTATTACTTTGATGTCAATTGCTTGATAGGAAAAAAAAAGGAGTTTTAGAAAGTCTACCTCTCTTAATTATACTAACAAAAACGTTTTCTAGGTGGTGAGCTAGTTGGGGCCATAAACCATTTCTTATTTGCCGTTCTGTCCTCAATACTTGGTAAGTTGCCCAGGATATGTGAAATGTTGAGTGTGTCTGAAAATAATAATAATGAAAGCCAAGTTTTGTGTATTGCACTGCAATATGCCGGGAATTATGCTGCACATCTTATTTTGGTTGCATCTGTTAATCTGTAAAACATGTCCATTAGGTTTGCCGCATCATTAACCATGTTATAGAGTAGGCTTCAGAGTAACTTTCCAAAGAGCTAGGTAGTTTTCAGTTTTTCCACATAGTTAGTGAGTTAACAAGTGCCAAGGTGTTTCAAGAAACTCAGGAGTCAAGACAGGATAGGTGTGTGCTGGAGAATGGCCAGATATCTATAGTATCCAGGCAACATTCCTCAGAACTCTGTCCCTAAATTACCTCAAAGTGTCCACCTAGCATCCCTACTTACAAACCCTGAAACCATGCTGTGAGGTTCATGCCAGTTTGCTCAGGATCCTGTTCCTCATGATGCTCTGGTTTCCACAGCTGCTGCATGAGGCTAAGTCCAGCCTTCTGCTGGAGAGCACTAACACCCGTTCTATCCAGGCATGGGAGGGCTAAGCGTGTTCATAATAACACTGGCATCTTCAAAAGTTTAGCTTGATTGTATTCATGGCAATTGCTGTGTTCTATGGGAGAAACGGAACAGAGACCAGGTTAAAAGCATTCGAAGAGCAACTAAAGACAATCTGAAGGAAGGGAGGGTGGCTCTATGGAGCAGCGGATTCATCAGTCTGAGAACGCCTGTCTTAGGGAACCCAGTGCTGACTCTTCACTGCTCCCTCTGCTTCCCTGTCTAGAAGCCTACTGCTGGAGAGAGTCTTTGAGCAGCTGCCACTCCAGATGGACATCTAAAGCCATGTTATCCCTGCAATTAGCATAATATACTGGAACATTACCATTAATCCTAGAGTCTGGGCAAAACCATCACACAAAAGTATGCCAAGATAGTCCTTCAGACACACACTGTACATACTGGACACTCAGTAAAACATTACTCAGTAAAACATGCAAATAGACAGGAAGACAGACAGACAGACACCCCTACACTTATACTCCTCACAGTCTTATTTGTTTCCCACACAAAGGGAAAACTAGCATGGAATAAATCTCTTAATTATTTTTTAGGGAGCGGGAAGAAGATTTTAATGATGTAATGGCATGAAAACACAACAGAGAGAAAATCAGCTTTTAGAATTGTGCTCAGTTTTGCTGAAGAAAACAGGAAAGATGAGCAAGAAATGAGGCTTAATTTTAATGAAGGGAAATTTGAAGCTAAGTAAAGAAATTGCAGGAAGTGGGAGTACTTGGGATTCAGACAAGAGCAAAGTCTTAACATTCCGTTGTGATGGACAAGATTTTGTTCTTTAAGATAGAATGTCTGCACAAAAGAGACTGAGAGGTCTGGAGTCCATGGAAGAAGGACCCATTTTCTTGCCAGAGAATCTTTGTCGAGGTCAGCTGAGGATGCATCTTTTCCCACAATTCTTTAGAGTCTTACTTCCCTTCCATATGAATGCTTGGAACATGGGAATGTGCTGTATATCTTGGCAAGGAGTCTTCCTCCTGCTTGAAGCAACTAGATCAGATTTCCCAATAATGAGTTCCTATGACAGCTTTAGCCCACTAGTGTTTGCTCTGTGAAGAATTCAAAATCGTATGTGTTTTAATATATTTTTAAAAAGTATGATGTATGTGTAAGCGTAAATACACATATGTATCTTCTTTCTCATTTTTTTGGCTCTTTGGTCTTTTCTACATTCCAATAGAGGTTGGAATTACTTTGATGGGTATAAAACTTTTGTTGGCATAGAAAGATAAAAATAAATTATCTCCACTTGAGACTTGGTATTAACAAACTAATGAAATGAGAGAGAGAAAGAGAGAGAGAGAGAGAGAGAGAGAGAGAGAGAGAGAGAATATGTGTGCATTTATACCAGATTGTTAAATCACAGAGAGATGGTGGATTACCTCCAGATGATGTGACTCTTCCATTCTAGTATGATTGGGGAGGCTTGGGGCATGCTGTTGATACTTGACCTCAGGTTAGAAGCTCAAGAGCCTTCCCTAGGAAGGAGGTCTGCAGACTTGGTTTTATGTTCTGAATATCCCTTCATCACTGCAAGGACAAAGGCTGTACACCTCCCTTCTTTCTTCAGTCAGACTCCTCTCTTGCCTCCCACAGAATAGGCAAAACAGTAGGACTCTCAGAGTAAATATAATGTTTGCAAGTTTGAACTATAAGTGCATAAAAAGACTCAGAATGAATGGAAGGTTTATGATACTAAATGTAAAATATACATTAGGAGGGTTATGCCTAGAATATTGTATCTTATTTTTATATAACTAGCATATGACATCATACATACTATTCCTTCCCCAAAATATTGTATATTATTCTAAATATATACTATAGATGTATAATATATTTTCACATATATTCTCTCAAAGAATCTAATATATAGTGTTATAAACATATATTATTTTTCTATGTGTGAAATATTACTATATACCAGCCTGTAGTTTTTGAATAGATTTTGTTATATACATTATTATTGCTATACAAAATGCTATAAACTGTGTGTGTTTCTTAGTTTTTTGACAACATGACACAATTCAGTTCACTGTGAATGGTGCTATCCCTGAACATGTGGCCTTGGGCTATATTAAGAAAACAAGCAAACCATGGACAGCAGGCCAGTAAGCAGCATCCTCCATGCCTCTGAATCAATTCCTGCCTCCATATTCATGCCCTGGCTTCCATCAATGATAGGCTATGACAAGAAAGTGTAACTCAAATTAACCCCTTCCTCTCCAAATTGTTTTCATTCTATGTTTTATCACAGCAACAGAGATGCAAACTAGGACATTAGTCTCTAAATATTTGATATAATCTATAATATAATTGAGTTCAATACACACACACACACACACACACACACACACACACAGCTACAACCTGATTTGCTATGACATGAAAGTTGACCTTTGATGCCCTACTGAAGTATAAAACAATAGCTTCTTTCAGGTGGAAGATGGTGGGGGACAATTGGACAGTCATATTAGCAGAGCAACAATGTGGAATTGATTCCCTCACTGCCTGTGACAGCCCCCAAGGAGGCCTACTGACAGGAATACAAAGCTGGTAAGGCCTCCAGGCATACTATCTGTAAAGAATTTCTACCTTTCCCAGGTAATATGGTTTTCTGTAGAAACCAAACTTTCCATTTTACTAGAAGGCCTAGAAAACTTCAGACCATGTATGCATAGGCCAGTATCTGACAATGTTCTCAGTGAACAGCAAAATCAAAACCACAGATCACAA
The DNA here is from genome assembly GCF_011762505.2 of Arvicanthis niloticus. NCBI lineage: Eukaryota > Metazoa > Chordata > Mammalia > Rodentia > Muridae > Arvicanthis > Arvicanthis niloticus. The sequence continues at coordinate 80,885,199 of NC_047665.1, read as the reverse complement.
ACAAACCAAAAGCCCTCCAGATAATTTGGTGAGAGCCACAAAATGCTGAAGTAAATCCTTATCAGGAATTTTAATGAGCAAAATAAAATATGAAATCTATGTGATTAAAATCAAATCTTTCCCCTTCTGCTCAGCAAGCACAGGCTGCCAGAATGAAGGCTCAGGCAGGCACTGGGAGGCCTTTTGTATTTAATTACTGCCAGGATTTTTCTCCATTCAAAGCTCTTTCTCAAGCCTCCACAGGGCTAATAGAGAACTCTAGAGAGTAAATAAGCTCTCCTCTGTGTGATTTGGAGAACTGGACGACGGCAAACAATAAACAAATGTTGCAAGACCCAGGCCAATTTGTCTTACTTTACACGCCTGTGAGGGTGGGGGTCCCACATGAATTTTGGAGGAGGCAGGCTTTACTCTCCAGCACATCCCTTAAGCAACAAAGCTCACATCTAGCTATTTTGATCTCCTTTAGGTTTTCCTAAATCTGTGACCTTCAGAGACTCCCGGGGGAAGTATCTATCCACATATCATGTGTCACCTAACATCTATCACTTCCTGGAAGTAACATTAATTCATCCTGTCTAGATGATTCCTCAGCCCATTTGGAGATTGAGTTAGCAGAGCCCCTGCTTTGAGCTCCTTGCTCTGAACTATAGATGCTAATGGGTCAGGGATAATGCCTGGGCCCCAAGCAATTCTCCTTAGACCTTACTCATCACACAGTGGTGGCTTTTATGAGCAGGATTTTGGGGTACATGTTAATTTAGTTTTCACAGTGCTACCTCTCCAGTCGGTACCACCTTTCCATATACATTCTGTTTCATTTTACTCCAAGTAGTGATTTTAACTCCCATTCCTGCAGCAGAGAGAGTGGGTGTTTCATGTAAGTATCAGAATCGAATAGACCATGAGTGGTCTGCTAAGACCCTCCAGAAATCCAATCTCTTGCTTCTGGGAGGAGGTGATAATTGATGTTTTGCCACCAGACACCCCAGTGGGGAGTTTGAAGCTAGTATAACTGTAGGCTTTGGCAGGACATATTTTCCTATCTGGTTCGTGTGAATGGGAGTGAAAGTGGTGGGAGAGTTGGACCACAGGTTTCTATGTCCCTGGATAGCCGCGGCCAATGCGTCATGCAATCACATCTCTTTCCTGTTATTTAGTTCATCTCTTGTCATGTGTTTCAGTAGGTAGATTCTTGCTTTAATTTTGTCCTTTAATAATCATAACTTAATTTTTATACAGTAGAACTTGTGTAAATGTTCACTGAGAAATATGGCATCTGCAATATCTCTCAGTTGTTTATTCATTCTTTCAAGAAATATTTGTTGAGCAGATGTTATGTGTCTGGTACTGTGCCGATCTCCAGGAATAAAGCAGCAGGGTAGATGGGGACATGACAGCTTGGACAGCAAAATGGACATAGAGAATTGAACAGACAGAATTTTGCAGACAGCTCTGGAAACCCTCACTGATGAATGGATGAAGGCAGTGTGTAATAAATAGTTCTTGTATTATTGACTTTAGCAATTAGATCAAGGATGGAGCATACGTGTGGCTGGAGAATGATGGAAGGCTGCTTAGCAGGTGTTCGCAGGGGTTTTCATTGTCTGATCTTTAATTCAATTGCTTAATAAGTACAAACTGGATTCAACCAGCAAAGATTTAATATTTTTTTTTTCAAGCTCCAGTGGCGTGGGGACTGCCTTACTCTTATTAGAATGTCTGTAAGGTAGAGTTCAGACATTTCTGTTTGTAAAAGACCCTCAGATGACTTTTAGCGTACCCACACTGGAAAAGATCACTAACAAATCTGACAGTAAAATGGGAATGTTTATGAGAGTGTGTGTAGGAGAGCAGGGCTAGAGAGAGGTATAGTGTATGGAACAGACTTTAATATTTTTCTGAATAAGGCATAAGTAAATGGGCAAAGCCACTGGATGGAAAAAAAAACCACATGGTTATCTTTAGCATTAGTCATTGTTAAGTAATTTTGGTATATTGTCTATTTCTCTTCTCTTTTTTAAACATCAGCCTTTTGCTCACATAAACAATTAAGGTTGCCATGGCTTGTCAGTATGAAATCAATGTGTGTTGGCAGTGTGCACCCGTGTACTTTCATGTGTTTTACTTGGCATTGCAGTTTCTGAGGTTGTCTGTTTCTCATATATCATCCAGCTGGAGTCTGTAGTTGCATGCTATGATCGTGCATGCTCTTGTCCACTCTCTGGCTTGAACCAAACTGGAGTTAATAGCTAATCCTCACTGATATAAGGTGGTAAGGCACATGGAGAGGATTTTCTTTTTTTCCCAGAGCACAACATAGTACTTCTGGACAGAGCATCTGTATTCTGAAAATGACTGTGGACTGAAGTTCTCTGAAAGAGCCACATCTGTTGTTGAAGACTCTATGGAGTGATGCTAACTCCCATGATAGTTGAGAATTAGAATGTTGCAGATAGAGGAAGCTATCTTGGCCTGCTTTTAGTCTCCTTAGCATCTATCTATCACCCAACTCTGTATCTGATCAAATGTTCTTTGAACTATCTCATTAAACCCTTGGAGAGTTATTAACTTGGCAGACCAACACAAAGTTTCTACCAACACAAAGCTGAGGATGCCTAGGAATGCTTTCAGATGGCATCTGGAGCCGAGAGCATTGTCTCCCACTTTCCTGTGACCTGATATTCCCACCCGTGTTTTCAGGGAATTGTCTGACTTAAGGCTTTGTTTTGTTCTGTGACTGTAAAAACTTCACATAACCACTTCCATGTTGGAAAATGTCCTCCAGATCAACCTGAATGTGTGTTTCTGGGTCAACGTAGCTGACATTTTACCTAGAAAACACTGTCTCTTACTCCTTTTAGATTGAGGGATGTGCTTTACATCTTGTTCAGTCTCCTTATAATATAAATTCCACCAAAATAGGAGTAGAGGAAACACTTTAGTACAGGCACACATACATACACAAATCTACACTAGTCTACCCACATATATGCACATATATAGACTTAGATACACACATGGACTTATACATTATACATTCACATACATGGTCTTAGACACATATACACAAAGGGTGTGCTTGCTCAGCCTCATATGTGCTGACAGTCTTATATGGTTTATCTTTCAATGTATCACCCAAAATAACTATGAATTGAATCAATTTGACTAAAATCAATGCTCTTTTGTAGCACTGCTTAAACTCTAAGTGGAAGTGAAGTCTTTGAAGCTGTTTCCCCTGAGTAAATGAGGCACTTGGGGGGCTTTTGATGATAGCAGGAGCTTGTGGCTTCTCCCCTGTCCAGTGAGGTACCCTCTTTCCAGAAGCTGGGAAGTAATTAAGGAACAGACAGAGAAATAAATTACAGGTTCTAATCTTTTACAAAATATTTCCCTGTCTGGCTCCCCAATATCCCACGTGACTTTGTCCCCTGACACCCTGAGTTATGATCACAGTGGTGGCAGATACCATTAGCTAGATGTTAGCAAGACAAAGGCTGACACGTGATTTAAGCCTTTGAGAAAGAGACTTATGTGGTTTCCTGGTGCCCTCTCTTCCTCAAAGGAGAACGAATTTCTTTCTTTGTGTTAGCTTACCACAGCCTCAACCCAAAGCCAGCCTAGTCTGCTCTCATCATATCCAGAGAATATGGCCAGACACAAAGCACCACAAAACCCATTGGACAGTGCACCTGGCAGAGTCATTGTTATGGGAGAAAGAAGAGGTGGTATGGGGCTAGGAGAAGCCTCCCGTTCTAATCTGTGGGGTAGCTACTCTCCTTTATAGGCCCACTGGGAGTTTTCAGAGAAGACCATAATTTCAAAGTGTTTATTTTTGTAGTTATAAAATGCATGCTTTATTTGGATATGAACATTCAGGCATATTCACTTTAATTTGTGAAGGAGGAAGGCAATTTGTATTGCAGTAAGAGCTTACATAGATATCTGTGATTTGGACTCTGGTACTTTGCTGTATGATAACTTGTATACAACAGCCACTGTGGTACTTACTGCATGCAAATCATCTCATTTAATTACAAGAAACTGTGTCAGATGGGGCTACTGCTAGTATTTTATATGTAGGGAAAGATAATCAGAGAAGAAAGAATCTCAAAGCCTTTACATAAAGTAAGTAGGAAACCAAGATGTAAAACCAGCTCTGCCAGGCTAACTCGAAGGACATAGGATCAGAAAGTGGCTCTTGGAAAGAAGGAGGAAGAGAGGAAGTAGAAGGAGTAAGCAGAAGGTAACCATCTAGGTTCTCTTTAATTTACTAAAATAAATGGCAGTCATACTAATCAAGTGTGTCATCCAATGAGTCTTGGTACATATTAGGAGAAAATACATTTTTAATAATTCCAAATAATAAGGTGAAGTTAGAAAATGGCTCCTGAGGAACACATCTTTTCAGCATGCTTTGACAGGACTTAAGCTTCTCTATACCATTGGTATTCATGTCACATAGAGGATGAGACTGATTCAAAACCAGCTTGGCTGAGGCATTTCCTGGGAAGCTTTCAAGGTGAAAGAACGTGGGTCCATATTAACTCCATGCAAATGTCTTGGAAATTCTAGAAAATGATGTTTTCTCTCACAAGATAGATGGAATGGGCCAAAGACTTGTGTCAGCCTTGTGTAGTCACGGGGCCCCCTTTTTATCTAGTCTTAATTTCTTTGGCTGCAAGCTGGGTGCTCTCATACTGGGCACATTATAACACTAGTGACTCCCTCTTTTCTGCTTTGGACATTTCTGAACTCACTGGGAAGGTGAAGCTCAGTCAGCTCATAGTCAATCTCAGCGTTAGAGAAAAGAGAAAATCTGACCAACAGAGAGGATGCAAAACAAGAGATTGTTTTGGCTAAGTAATGCACATTGGTCTGGGTGGCTGAAAGATCCAGAAAATAAGCACCACAATCAATTATGACAATTGATTTTTTATCTTATTTTTGTATGTACTCTTCTTTTAGGAAGATTGTCTTCTTTTAGGAAAATCTTCTTTTAGGAAGAAGCTGGGCTGGCATTAGGGACAACACATCCAAGCCATCTTGGAAAAATGAATTTTAGTATGGAATTTTCATCTCATTCAGAGTTCCAAAGAAGCTGCTTGCCATTGAAGGGGGAATTGGACAACAGCTGGGTGGCCTATGAACTGTATCCAATGCAGCAACTTCAGAGGCAGCCTGGGTGATAAAGGATGCTCTGATTTTCCATTCATAGGCATCTCACCTGGGTGCATAACTCGGCTGGGCTGTTTGAATGTCTTAGCTTGTCAACAAGATGTGCCATGAATTTTAAAGAGCAAGTACTGATTAATGTCCTGGGTTAAAATGATCAGGTTGGAAGAAAAAAAATAAAAGACACAGCATCTTAGACCAGTGAAATCATGAGATTTTGAGCAAAGCCTGCTTGAATATCTAGAATATATTTGATCCAGCTGTCTAAGACTGTGAACTCTACAATGTGTTGACTGGAGGTCTTTGTGATCATATGGTTCTAAATGAGAGGGTGTTTTAAGCAGATATTTTCAAAAACAAGCCAGAGCCAGAAAGTCGTTGGAGGGATACAAGCAGCTTTTATTCAGAACTATTCATTGCGGAGTACAGGGAAACAATTTGAGTCTTTTAAAGTAACAAGGATGGGGTCGGCAGGATGACTCAGTTGGTAAAATAATTCTTGCTACCAAATTTGCTTGATAGCCTGAGTTCAGTTTTCAAGATTCACATGATTAGAGAAGAGTGTTGACTCCCCTAACCTGTTCTCCACCCTCCAAATGTCTACCATGGAATATATGTGCTCATGAGAGCATGTGTGCATACACTAAATAAATAATGAAATAAATAAATGATTATTAAAAAATACCAGAAAGCTATCAGTGTAGAACTTTGCTTAACAACAAATTTACCTTGGACAAGAAAAAATTTGTAGTCAAAGAGCAAGGTGGAAATCTCTGGGTGGAAGAATATCTGTGGGAGTATAGGGGTAAAGGAGATTATGGCCAAGCTTAAGGTATACCAGGAAGCCAGGGTATCACTTTGAATGTGGTGCAGGATAGAATCTAATCTGTTACTGAAGATGATCTAGATATGGAGGGGATTTTGGTTAAAACTGAATTTTATAATATGTGTGATGTGTTTATAAAAAGATAAAAAGATAAAGAGAATATGTTCTGTGGATGTGAGGAGAGGTATGGGGGAAGGGGATGTCTCAGCGGGCCCATGCAGAGGCACAGAGGCATATCTTCCCCCTAAGAGACCAGTCACACACTGGTATAGCATAAAATAGAGTTTATTCAGGGCATGGGGAGGGGAGCCAGGAGGGTAGTAGAGGCGCAGAGAGAGAGAGAGAGAGAGAGAGAGAGAGAGAGAGAGAGAGAGAGAGAAGAGAAGAGAAGAGAAGAGAAGAGAAGAGAAGAGAAGAGAAGAGAAGACAAGAGAAGAGAAGAGAAGTAGAGGAGCAGAGAAGTAGAGGCTGACCATGACCACATGGAGAGAAGGGGAAGAGAAGAGGGGAGAAGCAGAACCGAGGGGACAGAGAGAAACTAGAGGCTTCAAGAGAGTAAGAGAGAGGAAGGGGCAAGCAGCCCCTTTTACAGTGGGCCAGGCCTACCTAGCTGTTGCCAGGTAACTGTGGGGAGGAGCATACCTGGCTGTTGCCAGGTAACTGTGGAGGTGGAGTTTAGACAGAATGCTAACAATGGGTACAGATAATCCTATGATATGGATCTGGATTCTGATATTTAGATAAGCAAGAATCTTGTGTCAACATGGAAGTTTGTAGTAGGTGGTTCAAGAGCAATAACTTGGTTCTTGTAAACTATCTAGAATGAAGCATTTGCTACAAAGTGTGAACCAGTATGCTATACATGGCATCTGTCTTAAGGAACACTTCCTCAGACCTTTGCCTGGTGCCAAGTAACCTATCTGATTTTCAAGTAACCTATCTCTTTGATCTTCTCATCTGAGAGTAGGAATAGTGATATTGAATCTCCTTCCTCAATTGCTCTGATGTTTAGATCTACCTAGTCCTTAGAAGGAGTTTTGATAATAAACCCAAGGAGAGCAGTCTGTACCACAATCTCTATTTAAAAAACAAAACAAAACAAAAAACAAAACAACCCCCCCCAAAAAAAACTGATAACAACATGAGCTTGCAGTGGGGCTATCAAGCCAGCATGGACATGGGCAGAACTGGCTTTTCTGCTCGGCTCTAGAAGCTGCTGCTGTGTACATAAAATAAGAGCACAGGTCCCACCATTTAAGATGCTTATTAATGCTTAACCTTTGTCTAATTTTGTTGTTGTTGTTACTGGTGTGTGTGTGTGTGTGTGTGTGTGTGTGTGTGTGTGTGTGTATTAAGAACTGTGCATATTCTAGGCACAGCCTCTATCACTAATTAACATCTTCATTCCCACTGTTTCTCAAGATTTTCTTGAAAAAGAGTCTCCCTAGATAATTCATTTATTCTATAATAAATAGTTTACAAGTTTAAAATGTCTCTGAAGTGGTGGATATGTCCCTGGTAGCATGTGGCAGGCTAATTAGAATATTTTCCCCTTAAATACTTAGATTTTTTTAAAAAAAATTTCAATTGTTTTTATAAGAAGTTTGGTTTTATTCTTTATTATAACAATCTTTATTATTTAACACCCACATACAACACCAAAGTTAATTGGACTCAAAGACTGTATAATGCAGTAAACTTCTATATAGTTAGATGCCAATGACCAGCCTATTATGTGTTCTGCTCCAGCTGGCTCTCCAGACACCTGTGCAGATAACTCAGCTCTTACAGACCAAATCCAAGTCTTTTATTTACATATCACAATTCAATATTCAATCATTACCCCAGGTTCTCTTTGATTATCCTAGGAATCAGCATTTTATGACCTTAGCTTCTTGATTCTGAAAAAAAAAAAAAAAGACAGCAAGTACATTTGTTTTTTTAACATAGCAAATGAATTCAGAGATCTGCCTAACTTTGTAAGCACACAGAATAAGCTAGCTGGGTGGGGTCCCATCCTGCTATCACCATTCCCAACTTAACTAGACCTAAACTCATTCTCTCCAAGGCTAACCTTGAACTCAGAAATCTTTCTGCCTTCGTAAGCACCAACAATCAATTTGGCTGGGTGGGATCTTGCCTTTTGATCACTGCTCCATAAATCTTTTTATTTTCTCTCTTAATATTTTTCTGATAAGCTGGCTCACTTCTACAATTGTCTCTGTTCTTTTATGTCCTTGAAGCCCCTCATACAATTTGTGTTGCATCCTTATATTTTGCATAGTTGAGATTCCTGAACTTTTGTTTTCAGACTTCATTCCTACAGCCTTAAGGGATGTCCTAAATGTTACAGCATTTACCATTTTGCTGAGAAACATTAGACACACTATTGCCTACCCAACTCATACTGCTTCTAATTATCATGGAGTCATTAACCTTGGCAGGGAAAACATTCCTTGACAGCTTTGGCAGGAGAACATCAGCACTCCTGGAGCTCCTGCTGGCGGGATTCCAGGGATAGGAAAACTTACCATGCCATCACTTCTAAGGCCACGCAAGACTCTACACATAGAGAAGCCATTTGACACAGAAGCAGTGGAGTTTCATATTGGATTTTATTCTTTACTATCAAATATATTTTATATATTTATTTATCACCTAAAAAATCCATGAAAAATTTAAAACTAGAAAATTAGCTTTATATCTTCATGTATAACTTGTGTCCACTATCTGCCTTCAGTCCTTCCTCATCCCCGAATCTTTAGTCCTTATTGTTTTCTTTCCTACATGTTGTACTATTTTGATATTATATATATATATATATATACACACATACATACATACAAACATACATATACATATACACCATTGGCTGTATTACACATATGAATGCAAGGTTTTTGAGACTGTGTGATGTCATTTAATATTATACATTCTAAGTCCATCCATTTTACTTCAAATTTTATGTCTCTTTTTGTACCCATATACAATTTGGCTCTAAAGGAAAGTGAAATCACAAACTTTGATATATGGATAATATAGCATATATATATATATAAATTTATATATAAATATATGTATGACATACATATATATGGATATGTATACACACACACACACACACACACATATATATATATATATATATATATATGTGTGTATACACATAATTTTCATTATCCTTTTTTCTGTTGAGGTTAAACTACATTGATTCTACTTCTTTGCCATAGTGGATAAGGCAGCAATAAAAGATTTATGTCTTATAAATAATTATTGCTTTTAAAACTCTAAACAAAATTAAGATTTAATGAAACACAGTAATTCAATTTTGTTTGAGAAAATAAACATCAAGTATTAAAAGAATGTTTATGTGAGTCTGGGTGATATGACCATCCTTTCTTTAATAGCTCATGATTTTTCTAGTAGTAGCTATCTTTTCATTTGTAACCTGTACAGGCACATTTATGGCATACTGTATTCATGCTAATGAATAAAAAGGAGTGTGGTATCTAAGACCAAGTATTAGGAATCAAAAACTGTGGTTTCTAATTCTGCTTGTTATCCACACAAGAGGATTCAGAAGTGACCAGTGCCTTTTCTTTCAGCTTTTGGTTCAACATACTTGCATTGCCTGCCTGGCTTAATCATTTTCTTCTTCTCTGAATAGGCCTTATTGCTCTTGTTTCTGTTCAGGAAAAGGGAATACAGCCTTATCTCAGTCAACCTCACACCTGCCTCCTCTTCTTAGAAGCCCCTTCCTGTCTCCTCAAATTCCCATGGTCTCTCCACCCTTGCTGCTGTTCTCAGTCCTCCCTTTGAAATTTCTTAGAAATTTTTGCATTACACTATAACACTCTGCTAAGTTACTTATCTCTGTCTTTTTTTTTTTTTTTAGAAAAGGCACAGTGCACATAAGCAACCTTGAGTATGTTGTCCTTACTTCATCTTCAAGTCTAGACCAGCACTTGCCACATAGTAGAAGCTCGACAAACAGCTCTTGCTTTATTCCATCAATGAGTTGAGTGTTAGTTCTGAATCATGTCTGACAGAAAAGAAGCTGAAACAGTGTGAGATGGGTTTACAGCTCACCATTTCAAAGGTGGGGAACTTTGTTCTGAGGTGGTTTAAGGAACAATATGACTTCCTAGCTCAACTAGGGGTGAGGGGTGCTGTCCAAATGTCAACCTGATGTATAACTGGTGTGCCCATTGTCCAAAGAAACAGTCTATTTAGTGCTCAAAGCTCTTTTATGAGCAAATGAGCTTCACAGCTCTCAAGTTAACATAATGTCACAAGAATAATATGTCCAGTGCTGATGGGGCCAATTGAATTTTATTGCCATTAGATTCCACTTTAGAAACTGCACATGCATTAAGATTCATATTTTAAAAGAGGAAAGGTAGATGCATGACTTTCCTAGGCCCATTTAAGGTCTTCATTTTCTTAAGGTTATAAAAATACTAAGTGAAGCAGGGCTGGAGAAAGGTAGAGGAACATACATAAAATTTTAGTGAACTACTAAGGTTCTCTGTTTATCTTATTCAGCTAGGTTTTTTTCTCCTTTTAGTTTAGAGTTTTATAGTTTTCTACATGCATACACACACATCACACACACATTACATATATGTATCCACAAGCATACTACATGTATCACATACCATTGCATACACCACACATGTGTACACACATGCACATACATATGATACACAGACCATGCTATATACACACATGTATACACATACATCATACCCCACACATACACACACACATACACACAGAGATAAGTTCAACACATAAGATAAGCATGTACCATGCTTTTGTACATATAGAAATATGCACATGTAACATACACACACATACACACATATGCATACACACAATACATTGCAGAAATCTTATATGCCACACATATAATGCCATTAAAATGTATGCCATATATGGAGATACTACACACATACACTCATGCACACCACACAGGCACACATACATACACTACATACAGGCACATATACATATACCCACTACACACAGGCACACACATGCTGAGGTGTGGTTTTTCAAGGTCCTATCATGTTTAGCAAATATTTCAGATGAAACGATATGTTCATCTGTTACACTGCCAAGATTGCAGTGTGACAACAAACATTATTTGAGGACAGAAGCTGAAATCACAGCCCACTCTCTTCGCTGCCTGCAGTGATGAACAGACGCATGTTAATTTCCCCCAGCAATGTCAATGATGTGAGAGCTGTGGACTCCAGGATCATTCTTGTCACAAACAACATGCCCAATGGCTCTGGGCTGGACACAACTGAGACAGTTATCTATGGAGAAGTCATACCATCATGGCTCCCAGGCTGCAACCTGCAACGGTTGCAACAATAGTGAGCTTTGGCAAATGTGGCTGTGGCTGTAGTGTAGAATGGTGACAGCATGAGCTTCACTTTGCCTGTTTATTATGGAGGAAAGCATGTAAAACAGTGGTAAAAGACGGCTTTGGCTGCAGACACCCTGAGCTACCCACTGCTTAATGAACAGCTTATGGAAGCCAGCCCACATTTCCAGAGCATAGAAATTCTATTAAGGTTTCAAAGTTGCCTTAAAAGCACATGTAGGCCTCTCTCTCTCTCTCTCTCTCTCTCTCTCTCTCTCTCTCTCTCTCTCTCTCTGTCTCTCTCTCTTTCTCTCTCTCTCTCTCTCTCTCTCTCTCTCTCTCTCTCTCTCTCTCTAATACACAGACACACACAGACACACACACACACACACACACACACACACACAACCTTCCCACATTTTCATTTGGCCCATGCTTGAAACTGCTTAGTTTTGTTATGAAGTTTAGTTTTTTGTGTAGAAGGTAGCTTACTAAATCCAATGAATATTTAAAATGTTAGTTTTTATGATTTTCAAAATTATATTCTTATAGAGCCCTTCAAAGCATTATGCTGGTTTTTATTACAGCCATAATAAAATTTTGCAGACCTGGTGGATTAACACCTATGGATTTTTTAAAAATGCTTTATGTCAGGAGTCTGGCTTGGGGGCTGGTATGTCCATGGGCCAATATTGGTGCATTAGTTGGGTTGTGGCTCTATAGAATCATAAGAGAGGACCAATTTCTGCATTTCTTCTATCTGCTATAAGACCTCTTATACTTCCTGGCTCCTGGCACCTTTATCCATACTCTATAAACTGGCTTCAGTTATCACATTTCTTTCTTTGATACCATCCTGGAAAAGCGTGGAGATGTTTCTCAGGACCCAGGTGAGAAAATTGAGCCATTGGGTAATGGCCTCAAGACCTCAATTTTATGTGCACCAACATGCAAACTGCCATTTTCCACACAAAGAAGTAACCATGCAATCATGGAAGAAGAGTGTGAATTTGCTTGGGGAACATTAATATGCCTTTCAAAGCTATATAAGAAACAAGCATTATTAACTGCAGTTTATCTCCATAATTTACGGATACCAGCTTTGGAATCAGGCAGATCTGAATTCAAATGCTGACAGCTTCATTTGTGTATCCACCCACCCATTCATTCCTTCATTCATTCCTTCCTTCATTCATATCACACGTGTTTACAGGATGCCTATGAAAGGCAATTTCTTATTCTAAGTCCTATGAGTGAGACACACTTGCTTATCCTGACACATTGTATTGCAATGTAGGAAATAGAAGAGACACACATGGAAATACATCATGTAATGTCAGTCTGTGATAATATACAAATAAATGATGATGAAAGTTTGTGCCATTCACGTATAAAAATTGTTCATGGTAGCCATGTGTTCATTCATTTATTCATTTTTCTCAGTCCCCATCAAACAGGTTCTTGGAAGGCTTAGCAGGAACCAAGCATTATAAAGAGTCTACAGGGATACTAAGTGTTTGGTTACTAATATGCACCTGTGAGGGACAGTGTTTTCTTCACTGGTGCATGAGAAATACATGGGTCCAAGAAGGTAAGTGATTTTTACATGGCGTTTCCTCATATGTTAGAGGAAGCAACTGAACTCAGATTCTGGGATGCTGTTAACCATGGAGTTTCGAACATTCTCTTTATTCTTATGCACCAGAGAATATCATCTTCCTTCCCCTTCTTGTGCCTTGTGCATTGTAGGAGGGAGAATAATGTCCCGAGCTGAGGTCTAAAACCCTTCATTTTCCTCCAGCCTTGAGATAATGCGATTTCTTTGAGCTTCCACTAATTTCCTTTTGATCATTATGGGACTGCGCTATCTTTGATCAATCACTTAAATCTGTGTTTACACAGGCTTAGCCGAGGGACGAGTTGGACAATTACCCATGCCTCGGAACTAATTTCAACAGCCCACTCGGGGCTGCGGCTCTTTCTCTATTATTTCATTCTCTGCTCTAATGCAGAGCCTCGGGACACACAGACTGGGTGAAATGAAGCAGAGGAGTGACTCTGTCATGTGTGTGTCCTCTGCAGTAAGGGGAATTCTAGGTTGAGTCTTGTTTTCTCATTTGAAGAAGTACATATTTCTTCTCTTGGAGAAAAGATGTCATGTTACCTACAGACATGTATTACTTGAATGTGTCGGCCATAAAATATTTGAAAGGAATTTGGACATAGATGAATTCTCAACCTTTACAGAGGAAAAGTATTTGACATATAAACCATCAACTGACCTCCTCTTTTAATGGCCATCCCATAGTGTGATGATGTACATTGTATATGAATATACATGTATAATATTTTTATGTCTTTGTTACCCCAGAAAGAATTCTGCTCCCAGTGGTAGTTAGTGAACCCACTTAGTAAAAACTGTCTGTCTGCTTTGTGGTCCTCTCCTCTGCATCACCACCGTTTACCAGAGCAACTCCAGGACATCACTGTCACAAATGATGAATTATGTACTACCCTCATATATTGCCACTGCCTATGCTCAACTGCCTGTTGGGATCCTAATGCCTCAGTTGCCTCAGAGCTTGGACTTTGCTTGCTCTTTGCCCCAGATCCTGGACTGTGGTAGACTGGGACTTTTTTTCTATCTACTGCTAGGCTGTGTTCACCCCGAGGGTTGTCAGCCTGTTGATCCCATCTTACTCTTCTCTCTTGTTTTGATGCCTCCAAATCATACATTTCTTAGAACTTGTGTTCTCTCTTCCTGTTGAGAGTGCATTTCATTGGTAGCTGGGTTTGACTGGATCAGCCCATTCCATTGTTTCCGAGCTCCTGTTTGGACGCCAGCTGGAGTTTTTGCTTTCAGAATCCTAAGACTCCATCACTAATGATGCCGTTTTGCTTGCCTGCAATCTCTAGAAAGTCTGAGCCAAATTCTCAGTGCGCCCAACAAACTGTAGGGAAAGCAGTGTGTTATGAAACAGGAAGAATAAATACGAGCTCTGCATCCTTTCTTCTGGCTTTGTGTCATCCATTCTTCCACTTACGCATCTCAGCTCCCCAATGTCGACCTCAGCGAGCACTCTGAGGAAAAAAATGCCAGTAAGTGCGAAAATTACAAATTAGTAATCTCCAGCAACGCTTTAAAATGATGTTTCTTTTTGCAAGTGTTAGCTTGAAAAACTCTGCACTGTGAGGGGAGGAGGACATATCTAGCTCATCAGTGGCAGAGCAGGCTTTGAGCACAATATCCTACTAAATGACACGCATAAGGAGTTGGAGCTTGTAATACCTTTTATATTACTGCCTGCCATCTGGTTGGCAATTGTTAAGCCTGTAATATTCAGGTAAGCTCCATTTTCTCAAATAGTGTGATGTGATAGGGATCCCGGCATCACCCGTCTTTTTAAACATCATTACATTTCACTGTTTTTCAGAAGAAAGCAAACTACACTAGCAGGATGTTTGCACAGCACACAGCATCACTTGGAAGTGCCGTGTTACAGAGGTGGGACTTCTGCCCTGGAAGGAAGAAACAGTGATGTTTTATGTTCTGTTTGTGCCTGCAGTTCATGATGAAGATTGTCCTTTGACAAAAACTTGTGCATTCTGTCAGGCTGGGGAAGCATCCTCCAACTCTGCCCTAGGAAGAAGCACGCCTAAATGTTGAGCTAGGACTGCAGGAGTTAAGAACTACATGTCTCCTTTTTTTTTTTTTTTTTTTTTTTTTTCCCCTAAATGTTGGGAAAAGGAGAGTGAAATATTTCCCACAGTTCCAGTTCCGTTTTGTTTTCTTTTGCATTTTGGGGGATATGATTGTTTGCTGATATTCTTTCTATAATATTAAAAGTAGTGAAAGAAGTAAACAAATCAGAGATAGCCAATCATTATACTATGAAGTATAACTGGATTTCAACTATCTATTCTACCAAATTATTTAGATTAAAAATAATTCTTTTAGATGAAACCGGGTTTTCAAGCATAGAGGACTTAAAGAATAATATATGTATAGAAATTTATCTTACGTTGACTTTCTAGTACTGTAATAAAACACTAGGACCAAAGACAGCTTGGAGAGGAAAGAGTTTATTTCATCTTACAACCCCAGGTAATAATTTGTTATTTATGGAACTCAGGGCAGGAACTACATGCAGGAACCTCAAAGCAGGCCATAGCAGAGTGCTGTTTACTGGCTTACTCCTTGTGGCTCTCTCAGTATGCTGTCTTGTAGAACCCAGGACCACCAGCATAGGGGAGGCACTGCCCACAGTGAACTGGGCTCTCTACACCAATCATCAGTGAAGAATGTAACACAGGCTTGCCCACAAGCCAGTCCTAGTGGGACTCATTTTCTCAGTTGAGGTTTCTTCTTCCAAAATGATGCTAGCTTGTGTCAAGTTGACACACATCTTACCCAGCACAAGATTTAAACTTCATACATCTCTGATACACAATGTGATGGGCCTGTTTCTTCATAGATCTGTGCATGCAAGCATTTGCTGAATGAACATCTGTGCTCTCAGGTTTTTGCCAAGCAGGATGTAAAGTGGCAAAGACATAGAAATGTAGAAGCCCAACAATAAGAGCGATTTGAAGAAGTCTTAAATCTGGGTTGTGACATCAGCCTGTTTCATCTTCAGATGGTGGTGTTCTGTGATTGTACCAGTAACCCCGTGTCTAGCAGATTTCTCCATGCTGACGCTTCACATTTATAGTTTCATTTTTCTCTCTCTTCCTGACTCTCTACTCATGATCAAACTGTCTAATTTGCATGTCCATCTGGATGTCCCAGCAGCACCTCAGGCTCAGCATATCCCCAAAATAATGTTAGCACTGCCATCCAATATTTACCTTCCTTATCTCACCCATTGGTGGACACTGATTATCCTCTGCCACCCTCTGACCCACCTGGGACTCATCACCTATCACTCCTCTCCAGATTCTGCCCATTCTTCTTCCCTCTCTCCTTATTGCTCTTCTCCCACAGGACGGGGAGTAAATTACTTTTGGAGTAAATTCTGGAGTCCTTTGGCGTGCTACATTTCTCTTCATGCCCATCATTGGAGAATTAGCACCACTTATAAACTAAGTATTGTATACACCTAATAACAGATTCACAGAACATGTCCGATTTCTCCAATTTCTCACTTGTCCATTATGTGTTCCAGATCCAATACAGGACCACTCTACCTTTTATTTGTCACATTTCTTTGTCTTCTACAGTCTGTGACAGTTTTTTGTCTTATGTGACCTTTGACACTTTCAAATAATATTGGTTCATGTTCTATACAGCTCCCCACCATGTGGCTTTGACTGGTGTTTTCTCATGATCGCTGTGAGATTATAAGCTAATGGGAAATACCACAGAGGCTACGTGCCCTTCACAGTTTATGACAGCAGCTGGTACATGATAATGACATGTGTCACTCACTGGAGATATTATCCCTGATCCCTTGGCAAATGTATCTTCCAGAATTCTCTGCTGAAAAGTTGCTTTTTTCCCTTTGCAAATATTTTTTTGGGGAAAGCATTTCCTGATTCTGCTCAAAATGATACCCCCTTGGTTTATCACTGATCAGTGTGATTCTTGCCTGAAGCAATTATTACTGCAGGCTTCTGAGAGTAATTTTAGTTTCCCTCATTCTTTTTACACTGTGGACTAATATGATTTTCTTTAATTAATATCTTAGTAAGCATATAAAACATTGTGTTTCTTCATTATATTTTCATGTATGTTTATAATTGTAGTTGTTAGTATTTGAACACTATCACCATTCCATGTCTTCTTTGCCCATCTCCTAAGCTCCATTCTTCCATATCATAGTCTCCTTTTCCTTTCATGTCACTTGTGTGGGGGTGTGCTTGTGTGTATGGAGTAAGAACATTCAAGTAAGTGCCCATTTTCCCCCCTCCCATATCCATGGGAGAATTTTTGTCTTTTTCATGAGACCGTGTGACCCTCCTCCATTTACTTATTTATAACTAGCTATTGATATGAGCGTATT
The DNA here is from genome assembly GCF_011762505.2 of Arvicanthis niloticus. Taxonomy (NCBI): domain Eukaryota; kingdom Metazoa; phylum Chordata; class Mammalia; order Rodentia; family Muridae; genus Arvicanthis; species Arvicanthis niloticus. Next base: position 80,867,822 of record NC_047665.1, on the reverse strand, counting down.
CTTATGCCCACCCATTTCAATTTTTGTTGCTGTTTATTAAGTTACTGCAACCCAAGTCATCGACAACACTTGAAGTCTGGCTTTTGTGACCGTGTGTGTGTGTGTGTGTGTGTGTGTGTGTGGTTTAAATATCTCTTTTAATAAGCATTTCCTCACTTTTGGCACCAGAAACAAACTACACACTCCTTTATATATTATTATTATTATTATTATTATTATTATTATTACTAAAATCTACCAGTTCTATAAGGTAACTGTTTCTTGAACTGGGGACCACACCAGGGCCTCACATAGATTAGACAAGGATTCTACCACTGAGCTGCACCATGACCTTGTAAAGTTCTTTTGATGGAAGATTAGTATCAAGGAATAAGACCATGGTGCTGGGAACTGACTGATACAGTGGAGTGAACATCTGGCCTCTAAGCCAAGGAGTAGGAAAATATATGTGTGTCCATATTCATGGATAAAAGAACTATATTTATCTGTATAACTGTCCACCTGTCGTTTGTATGTCTGCTTTAAAATCCCATGAGTCTTCACTCTACCTATGACTCAGCTCAGCATCTCACAGGCTCTCTTGGTCTCCCCTCTTCACCAACAGTGAAAAACCTTGCTCTCATTGTCTACAGTGTACGTGCTTACTTTCTAATCCCAATATGCAAACACAGTTATTCCAGAAATGCTAATGTGTGCTCCTAGGAGGAAAAAAAATTACCAGTCGAATTACTTTTGTGTGTGGTTCTTTTGCTTTTATTCATAACCTACAGCAAAACTAAGCTTTTATTTCTCTCCTGGTTAGACCACTGAGTTATGTATTCTCATGATTTTTCTACCCCCAATCCATTCAAGTTAAGCTACCTAAAGCAAAAATCAGATTATATTGCTGTGCTGTTTAAGACGTTCTAGCATTTCCACTGAGCACATTGCTTACAGTTGAAGTGTCTGGAGTGGCATAGACTCCTTCATCTGGGTTTCCCTTTGTCACATGCTTATTAGGTCTCTGACTTTTCTCCTGATTATACAATAAGATATTTTGCTTCATAAAAAGGGAGGACTCTTTTGTGGGAACACATATATCAGCAATAATTTTACTTGGGGCATAAAAATAGAAAAGTACTTGAAATCAAGATAAAAGAAACCATGGATAGTTTACATGCCTATAAGATAGCACATTTTATGAACATCATAACCTTCAGCTTTCTTAGTCACTAGGAATATGATATAGCCAATAGTTGGGACATTGAAATTAAAACAGACTTGAGTTCAAATCCCAGACGACTAATTGAGAGCTATATCTGAACTCCAAGTTGGAGCTACTGTCCTTGTATCACACCTTTGCAAAGGATGAAGGATGAATAGAGGGTCCAAAGACCTGACATTTGATCTGTGTTTACTTCCCATTACTATAATAAACTATGTGAGACAACTTAAGAAAAACTATTTTAGCCAGCCATTTTAAAGGTTGCAGTCTGACTGATTAGTCATGATCCTTTGTTCTTGTGCTTGGATGGCACATCACAGCATGGCCATCTAAGACAGCAAAACCTTTCACTTGGGGAGGGCCAAGGAGCAAATATACCAGGAAAGCCAGGGTCTTAAACTTCTTCGAGTTCATATCCAATGACCTACAGAACCTGAGGTTGGCCTCATCTCTTAAAATATATATTAAACCCCAATGACCTCATACTAGAATCACAGCCTTCAACTTCTGAACCTTTGGGAGGCTCTCAAGATCTAAAATGTAGTGTGACATGAGTCAGGAAAAATAAAAAAGCATTCATCCCAAACCTACAGATCACTAAAGCAAGGGGCAGGGAAGGCACATGGGACATGTAAACCTCAACCCAGTCTACTTCCATGGTTTCCATAACAAGGTAAGGATTTGAATTGAATGCTCTCTTTGACAACCATGTACTTTTCCCCTTTAAAACAGACTTATAAATGCATTTAGATGTTCTGAAATCAAAGGTGGAAGACAATAATGAATGGCAGAGGTAAGTGAAGGAAAGCTCATCTGTACTAGATGGGCAACAATGTTAATTCTTCTTGTCTTGAATCTATATCATTACCAAGCTTTGAGAGCCCCTTAAACATAGCATAACTTATTCACTGTCAACCAGTACTCACATAGATAGTGCTCCCAGTTACTAGCATTCAATTATAAAGAAGTCTATAATGTAGCCAGCGGTATGTGTCTATATTAGACATAAAACCAGGAGAAGAGTTAAAGAGTGATGTGGAAGGTGTTTGCTGGCCTAAGAGAAATTATTCTTGGGCATATTGTGGATTGGCATCTAATTACTCAATGCCCTTCCTTGTGTGTCCTTTATCTATTTACTGTTTATCCCTTTCTCTCAGTAGCTAAACTTTGAAGAGGTGAAAGGACTGAGCCACTCCATAAGACCTGTTCCCACACTTGACTGTATTAGAATTTTTCTATACTTTATATTTTTGTCCTTGTGCATCAAGCTGTAACTTTCATAGAAAACAAAGACTACAGCTCACATGTCTATACACCTGCCTCTGCTAGAGAATTATGCATGCTGAAACCTCATATTTGATAACAACTCCAGGACAAGACATTTTCCTTTGTAAATCAAGGCCAATGTCAATGTTATACTAACAAACTCAATTTACCATTTGAAATAAGTGTCAGCATCACTGTCTCAAAATATTAGGGTATGAGGTTGCCATTGTTTTTGATACTTTACATTGCTAGTATTTCAACCAGACTCACATTGCTTCTGAATTACTGTGCTGTGGTATTTGTGGTTTTCCTAGGGTAATCAGAAATACAGACTTGTTTTACCTGTATGTACTGCCACCTGCAAAAAAAAAAAAAAAAAAAAAAAAAAAAAAAAAGATATTTGGAGTTAGTACGATACATGGTGGCATATGCCTGCTATCTCCGCTCCCAGGGGACCAAGGAAAGAGGATTTCCAGTTCAAAGCCAGGCTTGATGGTATAGCAAGACCCTGCCACAAAATCAGAACAAAATGGCAAATAGAGCTGACCAGTTCACTCTAGGGGTTTGATGAACGAGCCATGCTGGTTGGGGTGATGGATAGGTATGCTATTGTAGGGACAGTTCAGCTTTGCTGCAATACTTAAGATAAAGAAATATTTCAGAGGAGAGACATCCTTCTGATAGTGATCTACCTTGAAGCACCTCTGCTCTCAGCTCTCTCGACAATGTGCAGATGCACTTAGGGATGAAATGATGATGTGAAGGTCGTTATTATTTAAGACTTCTAAATAAGCCAGATTTACCAATGTCAAATTATTGGTAAGACGTTTGACCCCATATTTATTTGTAATTTCCACAAGCTGTGGGTAAGAGCTGCTGTAAATCATATTGCCATTGATCTTGGCTCCCTTGTGTAATTCTAAGGTGAACTGTCCATGATCTATAGAAAAAGACTGCTGCTCGGAGAGAAAGCTTTGGAAGGAGTTTCCCAGGATGCCCAGAAAATATGCATGAGCATCAATTATTAAGGAAAGAGGAGAAGTAGATACCACATGTGTATGTGGGGCCAGGTGAAACCTTATTGAAATCTATATACATCAGGAGATCTAAATGAGCAGTGATAAAACCTGGCCTTTGCGGAAAGATTAGAGAAGTGATAAGCATGTCTGTAATAGGCAATCACTTACGACTATTGACTTAATTAAAGGAACTGCACATCTATGCACCAGACACTTAAATGGTTCTCTCAGTCAGACTCCCTGTACTTCATGTATTTTCATTTTGAGTTTTCTGCATTCTTTTTTTTTTTCTTCAAGGTTTTGCTTTGTTTGACAGCGGTTATGGGTTGAGGGAGCACACAGGCCTGACCCCTGTGTTCTGTTTGACCATGTGAGGAGACCCACAACAGTGTTGGTGTTCCTAGGGGACCAGCCAGAATTGCTCAGCCAGAACCACTGGCTTAGAGACTTTGTGTTTATTTCTCCTTTGGCTCCTTCTCTGTAGGCTTCCCAATGTCATTCCCTTGGAGCTTCAGGTCAATGGCTCTCTCAATTTTGCCCCAAACCTGGTTATTCGGATTGGTCTGTCCACTTTCATACTCTGCGATGACTTGCAGCTTTTCATTAATTTTCGTGGCCTAGTCCTTTTGTGTCAGGCCTTTGTGTTGCTGGCCCTGCTGGATCACTTTGCCTACCTCCTGGGTCACCCTGGTCATGATGCAGTTCCTCTGTCTCCTGGTCTAGCTTGGCTGCATTTTCAGTGATGGAATGCTGCTTTTTCTGGCCAGCAGCCCATTTCTTGGATATCTCCACATCTTTCCTCATTGCATCACTAAGATGGCCTGCTTAGGCTTGGCCTATATGGTCTTGGGGCCCTTCTTGTGCAGCACCATCATTGTGTCCCAGTCACTCTCGGCTATGGCTCGGTGGGGACGGCGGTCCATCCAGAGGCTGGGGCAGCCGCTCCAGCAGTTTTCTGCATTCTTTGCTGAGGAGAAACTCCTCAACCTCCTGCAGGGCTTTGCCTCTTTCTACAGACATTGAAAAATATTTTTGAGCTTGCCATTCTTTCCCAAGGTTGACATCCTCATATTGTTGTGATTGTCCCTGGAGACAGGTACAAGGGGTGGTCCAGAAGGTAATGTAATACTAAGTATCATTAAGCCTCTCCGTGGTGGTGCTTTGTGCTTCCAGCCTGTTATGTTATCTTGTATAATACAGCATCCCTGTGAGATCAGTACTAAAACAACAACAACAAAAAATGGGCATATTTCTCTTTTGGTGGGAACAGGAAGAAAGAATTATTGTAATAAAGAATTGCAGAGTTAAGAATCAGACTGCTTGTCATGCTCTGCATAGTGGATCCTCTCCCTCCATCTGGGCTCCGGAGGTTTTAGGTGGTGTCTAGCTGGCAGGTTACAGGGCTGAAAGTGGATCGTCATAAACTCATGGTCTGTGTTTTAGCAAATCTGCTTGAAAAGCAAACTTCCATGAATGAATCTTACTGCTTCCTTTTTATCAATTCTCATAACGTACTTTGCGATTAGGTTTATTTACTTTAATTTATTTTTTTTTAGAATTTCATATGGGTACTTTATTTATATCATTTTTATCCCTCCCTCATATACATGCACATATCTGTGTGTGTGAGAGAGATTGGGAACATATGTGTGTGTGTGTGTGTGTAAAGTTTATATATAAACATATGTATATGTATGTGTATATATAAACATATATGTTTAAAATTATATATATATATATATATATATATATATATATATATATATATTTAGTGCTGACACATTAAGGACTAGATAAGTTACCAGATTGCTTGTCTCTGGACAAAAACAGATGCTTCCTATCTCAGCACCCATCTTAGAATCTTTCTTGAGAGTTGGGACATATACTTAAACCTGCAGAAATAAGGTTAAGTATGTACAATATGGTTAAAAATATTGCTTTAAGAAAATGGCAGTAGTAGCTTTTCCTTTCTGGCCTGTGACCTCTTGAGTACAGGTGCTTGGCTAGGTTTTACAGTACCAGGCATGAATGCCCTCCTACTAAGTGAGCCTTAAGTCTAATTAGACAACCGTTGGTTTCCCACAAGAGAAATGTGCCACTATTGCACCACTGGGGATAGCTTGCTGGGCAGATTAGTGTTGTAGCTCTCAGGCTTGACAGCTGGGTAGGATTTCTGAGTGCTTTTTCCCTTAGCAGCTTACACAGTACCTCTGATACTGTGAGAGCTCCTCCTAAGAGAGAAAACTTCCAGGACAGTTCCGGTTCCATTTCTCCAAGTCCTGTGTCCAAGCTGTGTGTGTATGTTCCGCAGTTGGATTTTTCCTTCAATTTCTGAAAGAAAACCAAGGGCAAGGGTAAGGGAAGGTAGTGGTTAAGGCACATATGTCAGGATGTAGGACATTAATTTACCTCCCATAACAACATTGCATCCCTTAGTCTGTTCTACTGTTTGATTCAGATATTTTAGGCTACCTTCTTTTGACTTGGCCCAAATGATTAGAGAATCCATGTTGTCCACCTTTGTCATGGCATGAAATGGTTAGGGGTAGATGGTTCTGTTGCCCAACTTCAAGGACTTTGAGCTAACTACCACTCATCTCTGAGTGTTGTTTGTATGTGTGTAAAATGATCCAGTCCAGGGGACTGTTGTCAACTCCTTAGCACAATGTCTGCTCTGATGGCAAGTGCGTGAACAGAGTTTTGTTCATTTGGATATTTGTCAATTCTTTAGTATTTTTCCAATGAAAACAGATAGAAAATATACTCTAAAAGTATGGCTTGTTATATTCTAATACTTGGGTTCTTGGTTTTTTTCCCAATTAGGGAGCTAGACAGTAGTGTACACATATCTCTTCACTCCATTGGCAGCACTTATGACTCTATCTATACTATTTATGTTGGTTGTGGAGTTTAGCTTGCCTTACAGATCTGGCCATGTAACATATTATATTTGCCTTTCTGAGTGTCTCTGAATTTCAAAGAGTTTTATAAACTATAATTAACTAACCTAAATTGTATCACTCTTTTTCAGTTGAAAGTTTTATGCATAGGCTGGTTTGTAGTAAGGTATTTTCACATGTATCTGTCTTGGTAGTTATTAAGGTTTAAATCACCATCTATGATCAGAGGGTCACGCTGATGGGATTTTCTGTCTCTTTCTTTATACTTGGGCCACACAGATAGCACAAGGAGACTTGCTAGGATCCACACTTTGTGTTTACAGAGTCTCTTCTGCAACTTCTCTTGTGTTCCTTGGTATCTGCATCATTTGCTTTGTTACTATATGCTTGCCAGAGTTTTCTTCCCCACATTTCAAGCTGCTCCCTGGCCATGAATTTGTGATAATGTCTGTGTGGCTGATATCAGTGGCCAAAAGCATTCTATCAATAATAAGTCTATGTCAACCTTAGGACATGTATAGTAGCAGAGTTTCCAAAGGTCCTATTCAACACCAGACAAGATTCAGAATTTCAACATGATGCTAGTTGGGATCCAGATGTGCTTTGTTTCTTGCTAGGTTTTTTGGTTCTTTTATTTAGTGAAACATGAAGGAATCAACAGGCCAACCGCAATGAATAGCAAACTCAGCAATCAGCAATCATGAGGCAGCTTGGTTAACCATTTGCATTCTATTATGTAGTTAGTGGATGAAGGTGGAGAGCATCATCGGATAAGGAACATTTTGTGTTGTTGTTAGTTCCCTTCTCTTGTACCATATGCATGATTGCCTCCTGGTAAGGAAATTGGTTTTACATGCTTAAATACTTTCCAAGTGGTGCTCTCTCCTTATGCCAACTCCAGTTTCTGTCTCCTTATTGTTTTTTTCTTTCCTGTACACCGGAGGGCCTCACATTTTCTTTCTTTTGCTATAACTTCATTGTCCCCAAACAGATGTCAGTGTATTTACTTTTGGGTCGTATCATCTTTACATACCGTTGCTTACTTCTAATATTTATTTACTTATAAATACTTTATATGGAAAACATTCTCAGATAGCGAATGTGCAGGTACAGTGTTCAATATACAATGTCAAACACACGTGCTTAGAAAAAAATGAAAATTTAGTATGTTAGAAAAGTATACATATTTCTAAGCTCCTTTAGTTCAGTGGTAGTAGCGAAAGGAGGATTTGGGGTGATCGCTGTTGATTAAATTTGTTTAAATGAATTGCTATCACCATTCACTGTGTAACATTGCATTGCTTTTTCCTCTGAGAATCCTGTCTAATAAGGCCAGTTTGCAAGAATGTTAGATGAGGTGAAATGTTTCACATCATCCCAAGGAGTTAAGAATAAGGTGTTCAGCCGGGCGGTTGTGGCGCATGCCTTTAATCCCAGCACTTGGGAGGCAGAGGCAGGCGGATTTCTGAGTTCGAGGCCAGCCTGGTCTACCAAGTGAGTTCCAGGACAACCAAGCTATACAGAAAAACCCTGTCTCCAAAAAAAAAAAAAAAAAAAAAAAAAAAAAAACCAAAAAGAAAAAAAAAAGGAAAAGAAAAAAGAATAAGGTGTTCGGAGTTATAGGAGATTGCAGAAATCTTATGGCATATTCTTAAAAGTGAATTTAGCAGTGAATACTTCAGAAAGTGGAGGTGTTGCTTTGTATGTCTACTGCTGCTTGCCGTAGATTTGCCCTTTCTCGCCCTTTCTCGGCAGTACTATATGGATGCAAATCCTACAGCTTCCTGCGCAGTTCACAGAGTTGTTCTAAAGAGAGTGTTTATAGCTACTATTGATTACAATGGGCTCTCTCTTCTCTTAGTGTCTCTAATGCCTACAGTCACTATTAGATAATTAACCATGTAAGACGTGTCTATACCCACCTACATCTCTCTCACAGATCTGGCCTTCTCACATACTGAATTCACTTTTATGAGTGTCTTTAAGTTCCAAAGAGGTCCGTAAACTACATTTAACTAGCCTAAAATGTATCATGTTTTAAGATATGATCTGGCATTTAATTCTTTATTCATTTTAAGACAAACGTCAGATTAGTAATTCTGGATTGTGGCCAGATTGAAAAGCGCATCTTTAAGCAACAAATACGTCTGAACAGATTCTTTCTCTACCTCAGCCACCCAAATGAGTTACTTGTTTCCAACTTTTATGAGAAAGCATGTAAGAACAGCAGTTCTAAAATGACCATCACTTTTTCTCCTCTGCTTCAAAAATCATGTTCTTTTGAATGTTAATGGCAGCACGGAGAATATTGCAAAGACTAAGAAGCCATCCGTATCTAAGATGACTATGTATTTTACTACCATACTGACACGGGTTTGAGAATGACGGAGCAGCTATGAGAGTTATGCTAATATGGTAGGCGCCAAGGGACTGTCTAGGGAGACTTTGGTCACCTGTACCTTTGAGTTGTTTTAAAAACAAATTCCAAATGTTTGTTTGATTTTACCAAATGAAGACTCAGGAGCCAGATGCTGTGGTGAGTTTGGCTAGTTCAGTAAAACACAGTAAGCACCCAGCTGACCTTCCTCCTAAGAACCTTCCTCCCAGAAGAAAAGAACCAGTTCTCCATAAGCACTCTCCCAACTGACTATCCTTCCTTTTTCTACTTCCTGTTTGTCTATCTATCCACCTGACTTCCTCTAACTTGCTATGATTTTTTTCTTTTTCCTATGTTTACTCCCTGTCATCTTGTTGCTTCATCCATCTTTTGACCTGTGATTGACTTTATTCAGTCTTGTTTACAATAAATAGAAAGCTCTCAGATTAAAGGTGTGTATTAGGGCTGAGCCACACTACAACTAGAAACAGGTTTTTTTTTTCAGTACACGATCTCATAGTGTGATCAAATATCCTGCGACATTCTTGAATTTAATCACAAACTGTGTGCTAGGGCTGAGCCATACCATAACTAGAAACAGGTGGGTGTGTTTTTTTTTTTTTTTTTTTGAGTATACAATCTCAGGGATTACATAGTCATCAAATATCCTATAAAATTTTGCATCAGAGTCTAACAAGAAACTTTATACTTGTAGACTTAAAAGTCTTCACATGGGCTGAAGTGTACTGTACATGAGAATAGGCCTGTACCCTCTAGGACTATGGAAGCGTCTCTTTCTTGTTTATTAATTTAATAACATCTGTGAAAACCTTTTCTTTATACAGGGTGAGATGTATAATCTGGAGAACAGGGCCTTTTGTCTTTGGAAGACTTTATTCTACTTCCATTCTTTCTTCCCTGAGAGTAGCTATAGAACACCTACGAGAAAAAAAAAAAAAAAAAACCTTGTCAGAAAGCAAGTGTTTTACTGACTCATGAATGTATGAACAATACAGCGTAATGCAAGAAATAGGCATTGCTCGGCCCTAAGACAATCTTACCTTTATAGAAAAGCTCAACTTCAGACAGGCAGGAAGAAGAATGTTTTGGAAAGGTACTGTATGAACCTGAGTTAGAGAAAGGATGAGAAGAGATGTCTTTCATACAACATCCACACACAAAGCAGCAGGGAGACCTGGTCTTCTCTTAAGCCAAGAGTGCACATGTTCTGACTTTATTTGCTTTCTACCTCTTTCAGACTCTTGCTCAGCTCATCCTTCAGGCTTCCATGACTTATTGCTTCTTTCCTCTTCTGGACATGTTTTAATTATTATTACTCTGCTTCTGTGTTATTCTTAAGTCTCTGTTCTGCCAGGATGACCTGTGTGTCCCCACACTTCTATACTTATGGCAAATCTTTTCAGCTTCTATGAGACACAAGCTCATTGAAATGAACGCTGATGCTAGGCGTGTCTCCTTGTCTTCAAAAATGGGCATGAGACATATTTTCCAGGCCATGTCCAGTGAATGTTGTGCAGTATTCAAAGACCCCCCCTTTCTTTGAGGCTCTTCTGCAGGTCTGCAGCAACAGTAGTTGTAATGGTGGGATGTCTGACTTTGATTCTTTCTCTGTTGGTTATGTCTTTTCCCTCCTATTTCCATTATCTTTCCTCTCATGGATGTATGTGGAGCTCCTTCAGTGCCATCTGGACCACCCACTCTCATCACTTCACCCTTGATTGAGTTAGAAACAAATACTCAACACCTTTAGAGAGCTAGATATACTATTTTCTTTTGGAAGATGTTTAGAGGTGATGCAAATGGTTTACCCTGTGAGTTTCAGGTCATAGTCACCAGCTTTCTATAGCCTGCCCATTACTTCTGGTTCTACGTTTAAGCAGATAGGAAATAAGTGATTGGCTACATTTTTTTCTTGATGTTCTATGAATGGTATTAGATTCTGGTTGCTGTAATTAAAAGTGAATTAAATAGAAGAAATTGAGTATCTGCCACTTAATAAGCAAGGTGATGTTCATAAGCGGCTTTGTCACCATCAAGTTCTAACTGCAACCCCAGCAGCTTTCCATTAAAGTGGAGGATTAACCGTTAGTGCATCGCAGTGGAAGGAATGAGAAGAACAGCTCCTTGGGTCCCAACAACAAATTACTTCTGAATCAAACCTCTGATTAATAGCTCCAGAGTTGCCTCTCTGCTTTGCATAATTAAGTTTCATGGAGTGTTACAATTAACAGCCTTGCCTTCACCCAGGTAGAAACAGCTACCATTTATTTGGCCAGCAGCATCAGGAAGTGCTGGGTGGTGAATAAGAAGCATTTATGAGGGATTAGGTACATTATGTGTCATAAATTGAGTAAGGCTATAATTACCTTCCGATAAAAGGCAACAAACACGATGATCCTATGATACTACCCAAGTTCCCTCCCTCCCTTCCTTCTTCCTCCCTCCCTCCCTCCCTCCCTCCCTCCCTCCCTCCCTTCCTTCCCTTTCCTTTTTTTTGGGGGGGGGGCATGGAGAGGGGTTGTCTAAGAGTCCCTTCCCTAGTGAAACAGACACTTTTGCATGTTGGCAGCCTCCTCTTTCTGATATGTTAGGGCCTTTCTGAAGCTTCGGTGCATAGCTTGTTTTATATCATTTATTGCAGCAGCATTTGTTATCACACAAGTCGTCAGACATGTAATGCAGATGTCAGGTAAACTTCAGACTCTTGGAATTTCCTGGGCAGAGAGCCAAGATGTCATTAGAATTACTGGGATACAACAAAATGCCAAGTATTTTGCTGGAAATGAACAGGCCAGAAGTTAACTATTTGTCAATTCTGAGGGGTTAGGATATAAACAGAAGATGTTCCTTTTTGGAGATTTCCCTAAAGAGTCACATTTACATGACACAGCTATGCCTCTGACCCGTATCATTTCTGTTTAGTCCCATAAATCAAGAGCAGCTTTGATGGATCTGAAACTTTGTGTTCTGTTCAACCATCATGAGAGTTAAAGGATCAGCAAAAGAGGTTCCATGTGTAGGCCACTTCTCAGTGCCTTTCATTTGCATTGATACATTTCACTGGAGAATTTGCTCCTACTATGCAGTTACTTAGTTACTTTTATCTTTTTCATTTCTTCCATAATCTGTCTCCTCTGCCTTATTGGTTCATTTCTTCTCCTCTTACTTGTTATCCTTCAGCATCTTTCTTCTTAGCTCTCCTTCTGTTGTTCCAAAGAGTTGATCAAGAAAAAGGGAGAGAAGGAGGGAGAAAGGGAGGGGGAGGGGGAGGGGGAGGGGGAGGGGGAGCATGCAAAAAGAAAAAGAAAAAAAGAACTCAAATCTCTGTCTGTATAATTCTTCATGGGTGTGACTTGAGTTAGCTGGTTAATAATGCTGATTAACAACAATAATTAACCCCCTGGGTATTTTACTTTAAAACATTGTTGAAAAAGAAGAATGAGGAGGGGGAAAGGAATAATATTCTTTTCATGCACAGGACAGTGCTGCTGTGGAATCTGAGGAGACAGGGCTCCCCAGAGTCATTTGGAAAGCATATAGAGAAGGAAACAAATTCCACTTGTCTCTGATGACCACCTAATGAGAACTTTAGGAGTTATATTAGGATTTAGAGGTAGCCAGAACGGAAGAGAGGGGAGGAGGAGGAGAGAGAGGCAGAGAGAGAGAGAGAGAGAGAGAGAGAGAGAGGCCAGCCCATGCTTTAAGCAAGCTGGTGCCTCATACACACCATGTATACACCAGGAGGAAAGCCCCAGCATTCCTGGCTGAAAAGCCATTTGTCTTGCAAATTTCTATAATGAACAGATTTTGGAATAAATACCATGTAATCTGTGATGACAGTTCTCTCATTTCCTTTTTATTAGTTCAATCTTCACAGCATCTGAACCACATAGCGACAGAGCCTCTGTAATCATTAAGGCAGCTGGTTGTACACATTTCCCCCTCCGCCTGGCACACAACCGACTCCCCAGCCAATTTCGCCTCAAGAGACCCGTGTTGCAGTAGTCACATGCATATATGTAAGAATTCCAGGACAGAATGGAAAATGGGCAGCAGGACAGGACCTGTAGCTGTCACAACATGTGTTATTTCCCCAACAGACCTGTACTTGGAATAGGTAAAACCCAGTCTTACGTGAAGCTGTGGGAAAGCAGAATTGCATTAAACTTGATCTGCTTAGAATCAGTCTCCTCAGTGTGTTTTCTGTGGTTATGGTGGATTCCTAACTCTCCTTTATCTCTCCCTTTCTTTGTCTTTCCCTAGGTAAGTGATATTTGGTTACTGTTTTGAGTGTCTTCAAAAGAGAGCCCGAGACCTCCCAGTTTTCATTCTCTGAGGAAGAAAATCTTTGGCAATTGACCATCTCTTCTGACCCAGGGCTTCTGGTTCATCTGTATTCTAATGCAATACAGTGGGGATATGAAGGTATGGCTGCTTACGGCTGGGTGGTTTGCATCCTGTCCTGGAGTCATGATGAGGTAAAGGCTGAAACTTGCAGAGAACAATGGCTGTTCTGGCCTCTGTATGCCAACTGGTTGTGTGGGTTCTCTTGCATTCTATGTTAATCAGGTGGCTAAAAGTGAACTTTATAAAACAGCTGGATGCCATTCTTACAAATGGCACTACAAATCATCCCTGCCTTTTAACAAAAGAAGGGAAGTGGCTCAAATATATATACTTTTTAATGTATAAGTTGGGTGAATGATTCGGATGGAGAAAAGTCAATGAACATTATATTGTAATTATCACAGCCGTCATATGTGTATCACTGTGAGTCATAAACGAGCTTCATGAAGGCAGGCGTTCAGGGGGACACGAACATTGCATTCTGGGGCCTGACATTATGCATTTTCTTTGTGTGTTTAGCTTTGGCACATTGAGGTATCGTCCCATGAAAATTTCAGCAGAGCTGTGCTACTCACTAGGGTCTGAGTCTTTCTTATTTTCAAACTCAGGGTGGTTGGGAAGGCTGAATGTGGCCTGGATGACAATCACTGGATCTGCACTTGAAATAAGACAAGAGAGCTTACTGTGATAAACAGCTAACTGCTGACCTCAGTCTATGTGAAACGCAGATGTCACTGTAGTTTTTCTACTTTCTGCTGAATTGACTAAAATGCTAACCCTGTGTGGCTAAAAGAAATCCTTTATTCTGATTCCAAGGGGCAGGAGAGGCCAGGCCTTCCTTCATCCTCGGACGTCTTCTGTAGTCACTGATACTCTACATTGCACGATAGCATGTGCTTGGTTATATTCTTTATTAAGGCAAAAAAAAAAAAAAACAAAAAAACAAAAACTGGAGGATCAGTGTCCACCACTCGTTAATAGTTAATAAAATCATGCTTCTTATACACATAGCAAATAAATGAATATTAAATATTTTACATAATTTGCTATTCATGAGGACTGCATGCAGAGATGATATGTTTCAGAATGTAAATTGGAAAAATGTAAATGTGCACAGAATAGAATCTGCCTGCCTCAGATGATACTGGTATGTGCTTGCAAGTGGTCGGGGGCTAGGCTTTTTTTTTTTTTTTTTTTTTTTTTGTAGGAGGATTTCAGAAACAGTAAACCTTAACCACACAGAATTTATTCCCATGTCTATAGACAAGAACTATTTTGTGTTGCTATCAATTATCTATAATTTCCAGAGTAGTAAAATAACTCAAAGGCAATGAAGGGCTAGAATAAAATAAGCCAGCGGGGTGCTTTAAAATGTGTTGTTTTCTATAGCAGATGCTGAGTAATCTTTTCTGTTTGATTCCAATTTCCTTATACTCTGGGAGGGGAGATGTTAAAACGGGCAGTTATCCTCAGGGGTACTTTTAGACTCTATCTACATTCCCACTTATTAAAGTTCAGATCTGTGAAGCCTGGAGTTTCTGCCTTCTTTCAATTTTGTAGATGAACCAACCTAAGTTTCCTGTGACCATCCTATGGTGCTTGGTTTTATCCCTGGGATCAAAGAAGCAATTTTAATTTTTTTTCCCAGCAAAGGATAGATTTTTAGTAAACATGTGTCCACTGAGTGGGGAGGTTGTTGAAGATAGATATTAGCTACACAGAACTTTACTCTTTGGAATTGTCAAAACTATCCCTCCTGTGGAAGAAGTTATGTTTGAAACTTTCTTCCTGAAAAACCTTTATCTCCGGAACATGTTTTGTTCTTACTAACTCCTCACTGTATTTAGAGGGTGATGTCCCTCTTGATTCATGTCCAGTTTGTATCAATAAACATATGCTGTGACCATATTTTGAGTTACTTGATAGGTCTGTTCAGATGTGGGTATGGATCATGATGGTTCACCCATCATCAAACTGGGGCCATGGCTCAAAACAAGGAGGAACCAGAGGGGACAGAGGGGACCTTTGACAATGAATAAGCAAAGGCACGCCCTGCCTAGGCCTGACAGGAGTTGTCCTGGGTGTAACATTGTCATCCCAGCTCCTGGCATGTGGCCTCAGAGCCTTGGGGAGCAGGGAGTTTTCATCTGCTCATTCTGTGGGCATGATTGCCTCCTAGCAGATCAGACTTGTGTGTGTGTGTGTGTGTGTGTGTGTGTGTGGTGTCTGTATGTGCCCATTTGCTTCCAGAGAACTTTGCTTCATGCTGTTGTCGCTGATGAAAATCCCTCTCGGTGGGCTCGAGCTATGGTACCACATCGACTCACAGTGATGGCTTTTTCAGGGAGGGCAGGGCGACTCCACCACACCCCAGAAAATCATATCATTTTCACTGTTAGCACCTCGTGCTGAGATTGCTCTAACTCCTCTCACATACAAAATCCAGCTGTGCTCCTGGGAGAACTCGCAAAGTAAAAAACTTACACCAATATTTTTTTCCCTTCTTAAACCTTCTGGAGTTTCTCCTTTAAAAATATGTTGGAGGGTGGTATTGGTAAGGACGAAGCTCCCAATGATATCAGTCTCTACAGCCTATTCCCCCTCATTTGTCCAAACTCTTGGGTACACCCCAAATGTTTGATATATGGTATAGTCTTCCTTTAAAATTATTCCTCAAGATTAGTGCTGGGTATGAGGTCTCAGCTTTGAACTTTGGAATAAATGGGCACAAACCAGTTTGGCTGACTTAACTAAGGCACTGGTGGGGCTGAATCCCAGACCCAGCTAGGCTTATGTTTCCTACTTTGATTCTCCATTGTGAATGCAGGGATGGAATGTAAAGGATAGATTCTAAGCCTTTGGTTATTTATAACAGCAGACAAGGTTGGCTCTTATTGCATTCAAAGCCCCAGCTTGCTAGGAGTGACCTGCCTGCCTACACTGGGGATGAGCACCTTTAGTCTGGAATTTACTTGCTTTTTTAAAGGGGCCCTAGGGTACTGAGACAATCAGCTTTCTGGTTGTAAACTCTGAAAAATAAGTGTTCTGTCAATAAACAAAATGACCACCGCAGATGCTACCTCTCTCTTCCTATCCCTCACTGTTCTCAGTAGCAGAGGGTCCATGTCCCCAAGACTACAGAACTAAATCATGGTGGAACATATTGGGAAGGAAATCTCATAGAAGGAGCTCAGAGAAGAACATGGTGAGTCTGTCTCCATGTGGGTTTGCTAAGGGTTCATTCACTTCATCTTCTTATTCCTTGGTACTTCAGAACCAACTAAAAGATCATAGAAATGTCTCCTGGACATCTATCTAGCTATGGTTTATTACCTCTGTGTTTCTATGTCAAACATTCTTTTTTTTTTTCTCCCTTGCTCTGAAAATTGAACCCAGTATCTCATACGTGCAAAAGAAGCACTCCAACTTCATGGATGAACTACATTCCCAACCCTTGTGTCACATTTTATTTTGAGACAGGTCTTGCTAAGTTGCTGAGGCTGTCCTTGAACTTGCAATCCTCTTGCCTTGACTTCAAAGAGAGCTGAAATAACAGCTCTGCCCTGCACCACCAAGTCTGTCCATATAGAGCAAATTAGTAGCCTTGGCACAATGTGCTGGAGTGGGGACCAGCCACTCCCTGCAGCCTCTCTCCCCTGGTCTCTTCTTGTTTCTCTTTGTTCCTTTCTTGCCATGGGGGCCTCCTCACTTAGCCTGTGGTCCAGACCAGAGTATCCTCGTGCACATATTTGAGCTGCTGATTTGTTTCTGGAATCATGATGAGAAACCACAAGCGGTGTGCCAGGTGCTAGAAAGAGGGATTTAGCTTCCTTATATAATTCCCTGCATCTCTCTCACCCTGCCTTATTTTTCAGGAGTCCGCATATTATCTCATGCTAGCAGGTGCAATAAGGTATAAATACAAGGATGTCTCAAATGCATGTTATTAAGACATTTTGGAGCCAGTTGGAGGGGTACCGGCTGGGAATGTCAATCATAATGACCACCAGTGTTATAAATCTACTTGCTATTCTCCTCTGCCTTGGGAAACTGCCGCTCAACTCTGGTACGATAGCATTCTAATTCAAGTTACTGTTATTATTATTTCCCTTCTGGAACATGTATAAAATTCCATTTTCTTATTGATTCAGGAGGTTGAGGACCCCAAAATAATAGTGAATAAATCACAACCAGGGTATTGTGTATATGGAAAGAGAACAGAGACTCTGAGAAGCTGAGAGGGAAGGAAGGATGTGGGGACATTCGGAACCTCTACAAGATTGTCAAAGTGTTTGAAGAAACTGAGAAGCTATGATGAGAAAAGCAATATCACATCTCTGTTGCAATGAGTTTTTCCTGGTGCTCAAAGAGTGTTATTACTCTTGGAAAAGAAAGCTCTCTTTTCTCTTCCTCTTTTTTGATTTAGACTTCTGTGAGTCAAAGTGCTTTGGTGTTTTAATGGTCTGTTTTAAAGATGGAAAGGGCCCTTACGTGCCAGAACACAACCTGTCCAAGCCAGCATGGGGCTTTGTTTGATTATAAAGCTTGTTTGGGATACATGATATTTTTATAGCTTCTGCTTTGCTTCACCGATGGCCATATTGATGTCGCTCTCCAGGACAGGGCTAATAAATAGTTTATAAAACTGTAAGGCCATTCTCTTGGGTAATCTACCACTGTGCCTTCACAGACTGTAGATCACACACCCAGAGAGTGCTGGCTTCTCATGGAAGCTGACCACAGGGTGGTTAGTTGGAACTATATGCATGTGATGCATATGTGTGCGTGTGTGTGTGTGTTTGTATGCTTGTCTTCGTGTATGCTTCAAAGGAACCACCTGAACTTTGCTGTGAACATATTGGAAGTGCAGTGGAGAATAAAATACTGAGGATGGGTGTTTCATGAATGCTTCCCAGTTTGTGCTTAAGACACCGTGGCTACTGGGAAAGCAGGGCTTACAGAACAGCTCTGGAAACTCCGCCCAAAGAGTTTAAGCTACTGTAACTGGCCATTTGCTAAAAGTTAAGAGTAGTGCATGAGAGCGCAGGCATAGAAGTACTGAGGAGCTTACTGGCACCTTAGGATCTGTCACTCAACTTTTCTAAGGGGACGTAGATGCCAGTTTTGGTGCTGTGCCTTGTAGAGACACCTTTTAGCAACATACTATTGCCAACAGAGGAGAATGAGGGTGCAGTTTACACTGACCACATGCATCTGGGTGCTGGGCAATGTGGGGCTTATAATCTTCACCAAGGCAATGCCTCCCAATGCTAGGAAGCACTTGCCCCATGACACCTCCTTGTGCACATGTCCAGTGTGCCATGTTATGATTTTAGAGGCTTAAAAACCCTAAAGACTAATCATAGTAACATTAAGGATATAAAATGTGGTCTAACTTACCTCTTGTTAACTCAGTAGAAAGTGGCAGGGCCACATTTTTTTTCAATTTGTATCCTGAATACATGGAATATAATTCTGTGTGGTTTCAGCTGTAATGGCGCTGTATGCAAGCTGATTTGTGCATGCTTAGAAGTCCCACTGATTACAGTGCTCACCAGAACATCTCGGATGCTATCTGATAGCTGTAGCTTCCTTTTCCCAAGAAGAGAAGACAATCTAAGCTGCCATTGCCTAGCCCTATGGGTGTGGGCTAAAAGGGTCACAACAGCTCAATGGGCCTTTTTTATGCTGTATGTTACCCATGAAGTGAGAATGGTGACTCTCTTGAAATTCTTCCGGAGAGTTCTGAAAACCAAGGCACAGCACACTGCCCATATACATATCTTGCTATCTCCAGTTTCTGTTGGTGTTCCCTACTCTTCTCTTGGTGGCTGTAGTGACATTTTCTGGTGCATTCTTGGCACACTTGCAAAGCTGATGTGGAGTGTAGCAGTCCCATGGCTGCTCTGCTTAGAGCTGCCTTTATCACAGAGCGTCTGAGGGGACTAGCTAGCCTCTCCTTTCTGATGCTCTACTCAGGGCAGAGTGAAGTAGCTCTTATCTTTAAAAATTATCATTATCTTTTCATTTGCTGTTCAGTGTCACCATCAGGCTCAAACATGGGTCACAGGTGATGTGAATCTCAAGCACCCATGTCCGTACTGGGGCTCTTGCCCATCCTCACTGTGTAACACTGTGGTGACTCTTCCCACGCCTCATTGGTGCCTGGCTCCAAAGTGCTACACATCTGAATGCTGGGACCAAGGAAATACTACTATAGAGACACAACCTCATGGTACTGCTTCAACAGGGTTTCCTGAGTGTTTACTGGCAAAGGTATGAGGAGGTCATGTTAAGGGAAACCTTTGTCACAGGATTAAGAGGACCAGTTGAGAGCAGTGTTCTTAAGCAGAGTTGGAAGGAAATGTTCTAGAAGTCAGAGGACTAAAGAAAGTCTCTTTGTGGCTTGTTGTGGCCCAGGCTGCCCACGTTTGGGGGCCAAAATGTCACAGGCCACTCTGTCAATGTTGGACCCGCACTGCCAAAGACTTGGGGGCTAAGTTGTTAGAGCCTGCACTTCCCCAAGCTGCTCTGGTCTGTGGGTCGGGGTTCAGCAAGAGAGAGAGTGAGGACAGACTCAAGGAATGGAGACCAGACAGAGTGTGAATCAATCCCGTTTAGTCTTCAGTCTCTCTTCTTCTCTCCAAGTCCCTAGTCTTGAGTTCCTAGTTCCTAGTTCCTAGTCCCTAGTGCCTCCAAGTTCCAACTTTCTTCTTCCAAGTGCTAAGTGCCTAATGTCTAATAACTAACTCCAAGATGTACTCTGGAGTGTCTGATTCTCTGATACTCCAAATTGTTCTGAACTCTCCTGTCTGCCTTTCGCCTTTTATATGTCTCACTTCTAAGCCACGCCTCTAAGTCACGCCTTTAATCATGCCCTTAGGCCTGATTATCTAAATCTGTATCTAAATCTGATCTCTAAGTCACACCCTTAAGTCACACACCTTTAATCTCACACACCCAAGGGAAAATCCTGGGTATCTAAAGCAAGATGTTATCAGAGTGTGCTCAGCTGTTGCAGGCTAATGTAATCAAGTCTCTTATCAGGGTATATGGCAAAAGATGGCTGCAAGGATGATAGCCGCCTTCTGTCAGCTCCCCACAGTGGCTTGCTTCTGGTTCTATCTTCTTTTAAACATCCTTAGATCATTTCACAGTGACTCAATGGCACTATCTTTGCCTTAATTCTTACATGGGTGTGCCCTCTATCAGCACATCATCTTTAACAGACAAGCAAATAATTATCAGCTTTACCCATTAGAGTCTGTACATTCCACGAAAGCAGACACCACTATCATCTATGCCTAGGGTAATTCTGGTCCTAATGACTCTTTATCTAAATGATGGCAGCATCTATTAGCCTTTATGACAAGACCCTCAGTCTGAGCCCCATGCATCGACAAGGGCTGTCTTCTCTGAAGACTTCACATAAGCTCTGGAAGCCATGTGGAGCGCAGAACCTTGAGGATGTTATCATCATCTTGCTTCTTCCACTTTTTCAAGACTTTGCAGAGGAATAGGAAACAATACCAGACAGATGTACATTCTTGATTTCCGTGAGTGCAAACCCCAAATCCAGGTGTCCTATGAACTCTGGCTTTTCATGAGAATCAGCTGGCAGATTTGAAAAATACACAAACAAATGAAAGCAGTGGTACTGGAAGCTCTACACAAGTTACTCTGCCATAATTGATAGGGCTAGAACCTGGACATCAGTCAGTTTTGAAAGTCCCAATAGCTTTGAGGTGTACCAACCTTCATAATGAGAATTCTTTTCCCTTTCTTGGGCTGCAGACTCTCATCTCGGCTCACTGCAGATACTGATGCTTCTCTTTTACAAAGCATTGTACTTGAAAGGAGATGCCACTTTGGCAGGATGAAGGCCTTATGGTCTATGGGGTTTTCTCAGTGCTTAGATGTTGGCCAAAGCCAGTTGACCTGGAGTTGTCTTAGAGTGGGGGCAGTTCTGTTGCATCCTTTCTTGTCTCTAGGAAGCAAGTGCTGAGAAAGTTAGAGAAGTAACTGGGAGCTTGGCTTGGAGCTGCTAGTGCCTTTTCAGTGCTGTGTGTTCTATGCTAGTCTTAGGCTGTGGAATGACATATTTAAAGATAATTCATAGTAGCAAGTCACACCTTTAACTCTTTTTAAAAAATTTTTTTATTGGATATTCTGTTTACATTTCAGATTTTATCCCCTTACCCCATTCCCCCTACCACACAGGAACCCCCTATCTCATTCTCCCTTCTGCTTCTATGAAAATGTGCCCCTACCTACCCCCCATTCCCACCTCCCCACCCTCGAATTCCCCCTCCCACTCCATGTTTGGCCTTCATAGGACCAAGGATCTCCTCTTCCAGCTATGGCCAACAAAGCCATCCTCCCCCACATATACAGATGGAGTCATGGGTCCCTCCCTATGTGCTCCCAGGCTGGTGGTTTAGACCCTGGAAGCTCTGGTTGGTTGGTATTGTTGCTCTCCTCCTTCAGTCTTCTCTCTAACTCCTCCATTGGGAACCCCTTGATCTGATCAATGGTTAGCTGTGAGCATCTGCATCTGAATATGTCAGACCTCTAAGGAGACAGCTATAACAGGTTCCTATCAGCTTGCTCTTCCTGATATCCACATCAGTGTCTACCTTTGGTGACTGTACATGGGATGGATACCCAGGTGGAATAGTCTCCAGACAGCCCCTCCTTCAGTTTCTGTCCCACACGTTGTCTCCATATTTACTCCCTTGAGTATTTTGTTACTCCTTCTAAGTCTTTAGTTTACCACAAGTAAATGTTTTTTCCATCATGGACACACCATGAAATGCTACAGATTTATCTGAACTTCTCAGTTCTTGTCCTTCCTGCAAGGGCTGAATGACAGCTGTACCAGAAAAGAGCAGACTGCTTCCTTTCCAAAGACACCAGCTGGGATGCAAAGGCAACACATTACAGGCTTGTCCCTACCACCCTGGTCCTCAGTTACAAAAGCCAGTATAATAGGGACTTTCTCTACCCCTTCCCCTTCATAAGGAAGCAACACAAATTCAGAACTCTGATAGCCTAGGCTCAAAAAGATCCAAGATTTACTCCTGGAATCTGAGTCTCTGGTAACCACTATACATACATGGACCCTTCTGGCTGGTTTTCCTGCCTTTACTCTTTCAGTTTGGCTTCCCCACCCCCACCCCCATAGCTCCCTCCCTGCTGGCCTGGAAAGGTCTACTTCTGGATGCCCTTGTGGATCCACTGACAGGCAAAGCACCAAGTTCCACACCAAACTATCAGTTAATTAATTAGCTTTTTACCGAATAGTCCAGTGAAAAGACCCAGGGGCTACTCATAGATTTTTCTGGCCCATCTCATAGCCACAGTGTTCTTGAGGCTTTGGAACACTTGAAATGGCAGTTAGTACACACAGTTGAAATGAATATATTTTTATCACAATGTTCTTTTGTTTGTTTGCTTTTAAGTCAGAGTAGTTTTGATGCTTATATTTTTATTTTTTATGTATATAAGTGTTTGCCTACATGTATGTATGCATATCATGTGCTTGTGTGGTACTCATGAGAGCCAGAAAAAGACATATGATCTCCTAAAACTAGAGTTACAGATGGCTGTGTGCTACCATGTGTTTGCTGGAAACCAACTTTGGTTCTTTTGCTAGAGCAGCGAGTGCTCTCAACGACTGAGACATCTTCCAGTTTCATATTTCTTTAGTCTAGAAAATGTTGCTAGTGGGATTTTAAATGCTAAATATATGTTTTAAAATGTATATATCTTACCCTATTTTTGTTGTTATTTTGTTTTGTGTTTTTTGTTTGGTTTTGTTTTTCAAACAGGGTATCTCTATGTAGCCTTTTCTGCCCTGGGACTTGCTCTTTACACCAGGCTGGCCTTGAACTCAAAGATCCACCTGCCTCTGCCTCCTGAGAACTGGAGTTAAAGAACATGAGCTACTACCCCTGCCTTTATGCTATGATTTTATTTAGGTAACTCTGCTCTACAGTATGAAACAAAGGTTTAGTTATTGCTTTCCCCATTGTTTCTCTCCATGGATAAACTTCTAAGTCTATCCCTGGCTGTCTCCTTCCTGGTAGTGTGAGACAAAAAGATGAATAAGTTATTTGCCATTCTTTTTTTATTCTTTTTTTGTATGACCTATTTTACTTTTTGTGAATCCTCTAAACGTCTACACAGTGCCAAAATCAGAATAGGAGCTTAACAAATAATTATAGTCTGGGTTATTTATGGAGATTTTATTTATTCTGCATTATCCAGGATGGCTTTATGTAGACCTTCTAAAATTAAAATTGTTCTTTTTTCTTCATTGGGCTTAAGGTTCATTTTACTTATACATACATCTGTCTCTTCAACTCCATCAAGGTTAACAGAAGGTCAGGCTGTAGTTTTACTTGTAATTTTATTGATGAGTAAGAGAATCACACCATGAATGAAGGAGAAATGAGGCTAGGCTCAACTACAGGTCCTTCAATTGAACACACCACACCCATCAGTTCATGAACAAAAACTCAATATTAGCAATGATTAGAGAGGTCATCTATACATGGTATCTGATCACATTTTTATGCACTTAAATATAAAAGTGCATTTGGAGATATATCTTAGAATCCAGGGTTAGAGCTTCCCTCTCTTCCAGTCCAGAACTCTGCTCTGTTTTAATTCCTGGCTCCTCTCTCTTTTTCAGGGAAACTTCTTCTGTTCTCCTGCCTTCCTGATTCCTCTCAATCATATTTCTTTACTGAAGCCCAAGTTTGGAAACAGCTCTGTACTACATGTCTTTGGCAAGCATACATTTTGTGTGTCATCTGCTCCATTTATTTTGAGTTGTCAGTTGTCTTTTGAACTGATATTTGCATATGATGCATGCTCATATTTCCCCATGGACTCAGTCAGCTCTTATCAGGGAAGGTTCTTTATGCTTTCAGAATGGGCGAGTGGGAAACTCAGTAACTCAGGCCATTTAAAAGTATTAAGACATCTCACATAGCACACGCTCATATACATTCCTAATGGCGCTAAATCATTTGCTAACTGGAGACAAGTTTCTTTTAGGCTATTAATAGTTTTAAAATAATTAAGCGAGTGGAGCTACATTAATGAGTGTATGCTAAATGGATTCTATTTAAGGGAAATCTCAGCTCTGTGTCCCCCTGCTGTCTTGTTTTTAGCAACTAAATGCAGCTCCTTTGCTATGACCATCCTACCATCCTCACAATCCTCCTTACCCTCCCCACCCTCCCCATCCTCACTATCCTCCAGCTCATTCTATCCTTGATTCTGATACTTCCAACAAGGCCTCTCACAGATTACAAGCACTAACACACACACACACACACACACACACACACACACACACACACACACACACATACACACACACACTCATACACACACTCACACACACACACACAGAGGTGGCAATGATTCTGTGTTCAAATGTCTCCTTGAGCTATTTCTCCAGGCCAGCATTCACTCCACTTTATCTTCCTTGCTGACAGCTGAGTGACATTTTTAAGGTCACTCCGGGGTTGAAACAGATGTTAGGAGTGCAGCACAGCCTATATCAGAGAACACCCAGATAGCTTGCATCAGCACCCATGATGCTTCCTGCCTAGGCCTGTTCCTAACTCACTTCAAATGTGTCCTCTCCACACAAATCAGGGGAACCTTCTCAAGCAAACAAACACACCATGTTTGGGTCATCTCTCCTATTTCAGTTGCACTTTGGCTTCTTAGGCCCTTCTCTGGAACTTTCTTTTTTCCTTTTTTTTTTTTTTTTTTTTTTTTTTTTTTTGAAGTTTCATATTGTTCTAGGAGGCCTAATGCTTTTGTCCCTTGTTTTCTGACCGTCTTTTTCTATGTCTTTGCTTATTGAATTGGACTTGTTGCATCTGATTATCGTTCACTTATAACATGTCCAAGCTCTCCAGAGAGGACCCAGGTTTACAATCTCTTATTATGTGGAGCTATCTCATTTAAATCAGATGGTACCTCAACAGTCATGGGGATGGTACCTCTTCTCAAAGTTTCACCATCTTTGTCCAGTGCTCATACTTAAATCGCAATACACTTTTTAGGACCATGTTACTATCCACATGTCACATAAGACCAGGCAAGGCTATCCAAAGTTTTGTTATTGCTATGAATCATAGCTAGTGAATACTAAACCAAAATCTGACCCTATGTACATTTATGTTCAAGTCTGATGACCTACTCACATTGAGTGGGCCCCATCTCATTCACATATGTATGTTTTGTGCCTTGCACATAGATGATAGAAAATAATACAATATATAAACAGACAAGAAAGACTCCCTACCTTCCCAATTGTCTGAACACCTTTTCTCCTGTTCTTTCCTCCCTCCATTCACTCTGCTCTCTCCACTAACAATGAGGTCATCATCAAGGTTAGATACCTGTGGGTTTGTTTGCACTATAAATACCTGACTGCTCCTGAAGTCTCCTATGCCATCTCTGACACACCTCTTTGCCCCTGACATTTTCAGAGTCTGTTCTCAAGGCTTGCCTTTATTCATGTTACATGGGGCCATGTGTCATGAGCCTCTGAGAAGTAGTGCCATCCTCCTGCCTGTCTGATCAATTCACCATTACACCCACCATCTGAAAGACCTGAACTGTATGGCAGGCTACTCTTGAACCCTTCCCCTGCCTGCCCTCACCATTTGCATTATGTTAGCACTAAGCACATTTTCCTCAATGTAAGATCATGGAGACACAAAATATCCTCAGAACAGGAAAATAACACAGCACACTATATTGACCTCTTCTGTCAATATTTTCAATGATGCTCATTTCAATAAAAAAAGTTGGTTAATGCCCAGGAGCAGGAAGTGAAGAAGGCTCACTAGGCTTGACTTCTGGACATTAAAGGTAGAAGGAGACTAGAAGAATGCCATTCTGCCCTTCAAATATGAAAAGCTTCTCAGAGCAACCGCTTCCTCAAGGAACATGAGTATGTAGAGAAGAACTCAAGTCAGAAGAGGATTTCAAAAGGCATGAACCACTTAGTAGAACCATTCCTACCTGGGACCTCTACCACTGAGGACTCTAGTCAACCTCCTATATTAAGGTCTATCCCAAGGACTCAGCCATCACTTTGCTAAACACTGAAGCCATTTGGTCTAAAGATTGAATGGCATGCTGGTTGCAATGACGATTATACAACATTCATATGTTTTTTCCCCCCAAGCAGGGCTGACCCTATTCCCAGTGTTCCACATTATCTATAGAATGAGGGGTGACTTCTAGAATGGGCTGGAGACTTCAGGGCATAGTAAGGGTTCTCTTGTGGAGAAAGCTGCTTGTAACATTTCTATAGACCACCTTCAGCTGCAAAGCTGGGTCACCTTCCCTATTAGATAAGAACCATGATTTTCTATTTAGCTTCAGCTCTCAAATTAACACAGCCCAGAGTTATCTGAGAGAGTCTTGATTGGGAACATTGTATATGCACTATTTTATAATTGGCTTAATACATCTCTGAGATCTTATCATGCTGATATATTGCATGCTGATTATATATAGGTAAAATAAATCTCAAGGATAGTGCTGTGTCAGATTCCTGGACACCTGGGTGCTTCCTGATCTTCTAACTTCTCTGCACTTGCTCTGGGATTGCTGGTTTTTTTTTTCCTTGCTTATATGTGGCTGCTTCACACTTGCCTTCTAGATTCTTACCTCAACTATACTCCTACCCTTTTCTGAAATGGATGTTGGTCACTGCAATGCACAGGAATGCAGTTATTCACACACGGTACATCAAGCAACTGGAGGTTAACAGGACGTGTATGTAGTGTTCCTCTAGAGATATGCATAAATGTTAAAAGTTTACATTTTGTCTTCAGATTTAAGGGAGGGACAGAGTAGGCTATGGTCCTTAAGAGCAAAGGGTGTTTTAGCTAAGTTGGTGGTGGCTCTATTAAGTTTGATCAAACTACCTTCCTGCTGCTTCCCATGAGGGAAGGGTAATTCAGACCTAGTCCTGCATAACTGTTTTTTTTTTCTCCTTCTTTAACCACTATAGCATCTGATGATGTTTGCATTCTTCAGCTGCAATAAATACTTTAAGATTATGCAAAGTTCTGAACATGCTTTTTCTAGGGAGGGGAAAAGGACAAGCTGGTAAAAAGATTGCATTTATTTATAAGGCTTAAATAAATGGAAAGATACAATAAAATATACAGTGTTTCATATTCAAATCTAGAATGGTGCCACTATTTTACCCAATGAATATAAACTCATTAAGAACATGCATTCCCTATGCACACAATTTGTTCTCAAGGTTAGTACATATTCTTCTCTCTTAGAGCCACTTCCTATTCCAGCCCTATTGAGCCCTGTCACCTTTTTATTTTATTTATGTTTTTGAACCTGAGCGATGGATGGGAGAAAAAGGCCCTGCTCTTGTCCCTGTGGGACCATTTCCTCTTAAGCAGTTAGCTCATTGAATATCCATATTTACACAAATACCTTAAGCTTTCCAATTAAGTTTTGAGTGAAAACTAAAATTTCCAAAATGTAGATTTCTTTCGTTATAAGAAGACTTGGTTTTCAATTTCTATGCCTGAGAAAGGAAAATAATTGAAATGGGGGAAATTTCATTTCTCTGCCTGCTGTGGGAAGACAGTTTTCAATAATGCATTGAGAATATCTGTGGAGGTGTGTGGCTAGGGATGGCAGAGATGCCCAGGGCTGCAGGAGCAGGACTGAGATGGAAAGAGGTGGGGGCTTCTGTTTGAAAATGGTTTCAGGAGGTGTCCTGTACTCGGGGCGATCAGTGCTGGAGGCAAGAGCTGTAGCTGGGAGGAGTAGCTTGGAGAGCTACTAAGACCGAGTCTGATTCTGTCTTGGATGCTTAGCCAGACAACTGCTTATCAGGAGCCCTCAGATGGAAGACAGGAAATTAATGTTGGCTTGCAGGTCCATTTGTGCTGAGCTGCCCACGGTTGCTTGGGAGAGCGCAGCACCCAGGCCTGGCCACACCTCCGTGCTCTTACAGCGGCACCAGACATTTTCTAACATAAATTTAGACCTAAAAAAGAGAACTGCAGAGCCCTGGGTCTCATGTAACTTCAGTATGACCACTTGAAAGATAAAGAGATTGTTGGCCATTTGTCATCTTCTGTGTGAACATGGTTGGTTAAGGAACCCTGCTCTTTGCTGGGCTGGGCTGAGTGTCCAGGATCAGAAATCAGGGGTTTGAAATCACCAAGTTCTACTCTCTGGTCTCTCCTATAACCCCAACTTCCAGCAGTTGTCAGGTCTGGAGAACAAGACCTTGACTGGGAACCTACCCAGGTGTTAAGCCACAGTGATGCCTTTAATTCTGGGGCTTAATGTGAAGGCTTTAGAGTTGGACACTTGGTTAGTTGGTGTTTTGCTGTTGACTGGGCAGGGGAAGGTAGGAAATTTACTAAAGAGGTGCATGCCTCAGTTTTCTCACGTATAAAATGGAGACAACATGGACCTCATGGAGTTCCTGTAAAATGATCTGGGAAAAGAAGAGTCAATCACCCCTCCTTATGCCTTCCCACTGACTGGAAACTTTTGTAGAAGGCAAGCACATTGAGAGAGACAGAGCATTAGAAGTTTATTGCTTTTGTTGATAAACTAGACAATGTTGGGTCTGCAGCTAACATTAAGTCACCCAATCTCCCCCAAATGAAAATTATATGTCTAGAATTATAGCTTCCTGGTTCAATGCACAGGGGCACATATATATTTCTAACATGGGGCTGCAGAGCCCCTCAGAACAGAGTGGGAAGATAAATCTAAGCTGATATTGAGGAAAGTGAGTCAAACAGCCATTCTCCATATTTATAAAACTATTATTTTATTGAAAGTCATTTGCATCCTTTTACATCTCTAGAGGAGTTAATCTGTGAAGCACTTTTATTTTTTAAGGGCAAAGATAAAACACAGCCTCTTAGTCAACACATGAACATTTCATTTCCCGCTTGTTGTGCTGGGATTCACAGCACCCCCAAAGACAGAAACTAATCTCAAGGCTTCAGTTTCTGCAACGCTAGGGTTTTGGTGCTGTCTATGCACAGTAATCCAAGGCTGGTACTCACACAGTCAGGAAAGGCTATTCATCCTGAAGGGAACCATGCATTCTCCTGAGAAGTAGACATCTAGGCCTTCCTTATAAAGCCCTAGGCTCATAGGCCACACTCATAGGATCGAAAGTCTTGACCTTAGAACATGTTTAGATGTGTATATACTTGGATATGAAAGGAAGGCATTAAAAAGGAACCATCCCATTTATCTACCCCCTATTCTCAGCCATCTACCCTTCTCTGCTTACGTTGAAGGAGAGTAATTTAGGGCAATGGAAATCAAGCTCTGTCTAAGCTCACTTAGGCACGTTAATCTTTTCTGAACAATTGATCTTATAACTTCATCCAGAAGTGATCCACATGCCTAAATTAATACAGAAACCTAAAGAAGACCTAAAATATTTGATTTGCCGTGTTTTTGTTTCATTGATTTGTTTGTTTGTTTACCTGAAAGAACAAATGGAGCTTTATTTGTGTAACTATCAACTCCTTGTGGATCATTCAGCACATTTTCTTTTCTCTTTAGAAAAAAAAAAAATCTGGCTGTACAGACTAACTCAGAAATAGAAAGAAACAAAGGATTTATATAGCTAGAGAATCTGAGTGGCTTGATCTGGGGCAGGAAGAAGGGGACTCTGGAGCACATAGCAATAAATGGAACATGGGAAGCCTGAAGTAGAATTTCTGGCTAAAGGAATACATTTGTGTGAAAGTGCTATAGGAAAGCTGTTCATGTCTACATCAACAGTACCATCTCTACCCATGTCTATGTCACTTGTCTATAAACTATAAACTATACACTATAAACTTGAACATACATCTGAAACGTGAGAGACCTCAAAGTCTTCAGCACAAAAGGAATAAGAAGAGCTATGGAAATGAAGGAAGTTCTTTAAAAATATTGAGCAATTGCTAAAATTACTGGGCAGAGGAATGGGTAAAGAAACAGATCTACCAGAGAAGTTAGATAGGAGTGGTCTTATGGCATTGCTGTTACAGGGAAAGGACATTCTTTAAGATGATCAATGTTCCAGGTATCCCAAAAGTAATGAGGAAGAAAAGAACTTTTGTCTCTGATGGAGTCTCAACCAAGACTTAGAGTACTTTCAAATTCTGGTGTGCTGAGAACTGATGAATGGATGGCATAAGGTGGAACTCTTAAGACTTTTGAAAAGATAAATGAAGGAAAACAGATCTGGATCTGTTTTTTTTTTTTTTTTTTTTTTCTGTTTCTGCTTTCTTTGTAAAGAAAAGCTCACCCTAACATCTAATAGACAGAAGTACAGAAGAGTTAAGCTGGCATGTTTTTTAGTGGTAGAACATTTATCTATAATGTGTGGGACTCTGGGTTTACCCAGAGTATCACACAAGGGAAGTAGAGTGGAAGACTGACGAGTCCCAACTAGTTAAAGCTACAATCTATAAGAAACAGAGATGAGAGGAAAGAGGGGTACAAAGGCATTGGTAGAACTCTGCTCTCAATAGGTAGTGGGTTAGTTTGAGGAGAAAGTAGAGAAGAGAGGAAGGAATGCAAATTGATTGCAGAGACTCTACAGGGAGGTCACAAGAACAGTGGGAGAACTCACTGTGAGGGCTGAGCTGAGGCTTGAAACCCAGTGTGCCCTTGCTCTCACTGCCTGGTATTTCTTGGCTTATTCATGCCTTTTATTTTCCTACCCTTTTATTTGAAAGCATATTGGAGTAGCCAAGGTCAGAATGTCTTTGTCTCAGTGTTCTACTTCTGGATATAGAAAGAACCACCAATCTTCTATTAATAAGTATGTTCCTAATCACATTGACATATCTGGGTGAATTTTTAAATACCATAATTGCCACTCATAAGGTATTTCCTACAACAGAGAGACATGTTTTTATAGGCACCATGAGTTTTATATTCTAGAAATCATTTCTGATGGTCTGATTCCTATATTGAATCTTCAGATAAATTTCCCTTCAAGCTATTACTGCCGTACAGTGTGATCCTGTTTCTTATTTTGTTTTCAATCTTGTCATCTTTTATAGAGGACCTGAATTCCTCATGGAAGAATATACTCACCACATTGAACAGCAAGAGGGGTGTCTTAGGTTTTCCATTGCTGTGAAGAGACACCATGACCAAGGCAACTCTTATAAATGACAACATTTAATTGAGTCTGGCTTAGAGGCTCAGAGGTTCAGTCCATTATCATCAAGGCAGGAGCATGACAGTGTCCAGGCAGGCATGGCACAAGAGGAGATGAGAGTTCTACATATTTTTACAAAAGCAAACAGGGGAAGACTGGCACTTATGTGGCTAGGAGAAAGGTCTTTAAGCCCACCTATCCCACCTATCACAGCAACACATTCAAACAAGATCACACCTACTTCAACAAAGTTACACTGCCTAATAGTGCTACTCCCTGCACCAAGCATATGCAAACCATCACAAGGAGGTAAAAAGAAATATCTCGGAAGAAAAAAGAGAGATCAAGTTTGAGTAGTTTGATGACATGGTATCCAGAAAAGACATGGTTATGTCAGCTGTTATTTAAAACCATGCCCTCCTTCCATGGGTGAACAAATATTTGCCAAATAGCCTGTGCTAGGATTGTGGTGGTGAGCAGACAGATCTAGAGCTCATACATTGTTAGTATCCATCAAAGAGAGGTAGTATGTTCACTGGTGGGCATTACGCTGTTATCTCCCTGATGGGTGCGGAACTCATAGCTATGTAAGTCATCAAAGCCATAGCAAGATGGATAGTAATAGCCTTCTCTTGGACTGTGAATTTAAAATGGAGATTTAAGAGGTGGTGACAGCCCTAACACTATAGAATGAAGAAAAATAATTCAATAGTACTTGGGAAAATACCAATATCCTGTCGTGTCAACAATAAAAGTTCTTATACCTTACCCCCAAGCATTTTTAAAGTCTGTAAAACCCTAAGTCAGGACAGTTTTGTTAAACATAAATTAAGTTATAGAATAAGTGTGTGTGTGTGTGTGTGTGTGTGTGTGTGTGTGTGTGTTTCAAGAAAATCAGACTTCCTAGTATAATGCCAGGAGGCTTTTGAAAGTTGATGGCATTTACTGATAGTTACCAGCACCCACTGTCCTGATTGGGCAGGCTCTAGGCAATGTGCAGCTCCTTCTCGAGGGTGCAGTGCAATTGAATGACTAAATACGGGTTGTTCTTAAGGCCTCTATAACCATAGCTGCCTGCCGTGTGATCAAAGGCTAAGAGACCCAGGTTTGCTGTGGATAAATGGAAATGTGCAGACACAAATGAATATAAACACATACAGGAGTTTCTAATGGGAAACGCCTGACCCTTCGTCTTCAAATAGGGAGGAATTTTCCTTTCTCTCCTCCCGGAAGCTGCTGAGGTTTATGACTCAGCTGGACCTGTTCGTTGGGTTGGGGGTGGGTTTCTTTTGAAGCCAGAACCAAATTATCCTTGTGCTCTCATTTGAACCCAATTGTAAATTCTTCTATTAATGAGAGTAATAACTCCAAAGTGGACCCTGATCTCCTGGCCCCCAGGGATAGCCATCCTCAACCCTTGACTATTTCTTTTAAAAGCCCTGTCTCCTGGACTGGACACTCTGCTGTTAGTTTAGCCATAGGAATTAAACAACAAGTCTTCATTGATGGTTGTGATGGTTTGTTTATGCTTGTCCCAGGAGATGGCACTATTAAGAGGTGTGGCCTTGATGGAGAAAGTGTATCATTATAGGTGCGGGCTTTAAGACTCTCATCCAAGCTCTCTGGAAGCTAGTCTTCTCTTTGCCTTTGGAACAAGATGTTGAACTCTCAGCTCTTTCTGCACCATGCCTGCCTGGGAGGTGCCCTGCTCTCACCTTAATGATAATAAACTTAACCTCTAAACCTGTAAGCCAACCCCAGTTAAATGTCCTTATAAGAGTTGCCTTGGTTTGGCCAGGCAGTGGTGGCACACACCTTTAATCCTAGCACTTAGAAGGCAGAGGCAGGTGGATTTCTGAGTTCAAGACCAGCCTGATCTACAGAGTGAGTTTCAGGACAGCCAGGACTACACAGAGAAACCCTGTCTCAAAAAACAAAACCAAAACCAAAAACCAAAAAAAAAAAAAAGTTGCCTTGGTCATGGTGTCTGTTCACAACAGAAATACCCTAAGATAATGGTATATTTTTTATTTAATTACATTACATATCTTGTGGGAGGTAGTCACATGTGTGAAAGTCAGAGGCCAATCTTCAGGAGTCATTTCATTGTCCTTTCATCATGTGGTCTCTGGGAATTAAACTCAGGTCACATGGCTTGGAGGCACGTATCCTAGCCCATTGAATCATATCATTGGCCCTTTAAAATGTAAAGCCTTTATTAATTTACTTATTTAGTTTATGTGTGAGAATGGGTATGCTCAAACCACAACATTCATGGATAGATTTTCAGATCTGGAAGCAACTGTGAGAATTGTTCTCTCTTTAAAATGATCAAATTCATGTTAGGCCTGGTAAAAGACAACTTTACCCAGTGAGCCATCACATAGGCCTAGATTTGTGGCTTTAGTTTTATGACAGGCTTGCCCTCTGTCACTCAGAGTTGTCTGGAAATCTTGAACGCTAAGACTAAAAGTCTGCTTTGCCACAGTAAGCAAAAAAAAAAAAAAAAAAAAAAAAAAAAAAAAAAAAAAAATGCAGCTTATAATGTCACAATTCTGAAGAAAAAATAAGGGTGGCCAGGGCCTGGGTACCTCTGAACCATCCAGTGAGGATATTTCTTTTCTCTTCCCTCTTCAGACCCATTTTGTTTGAGTCATATTTTGTTTTATACTGCTTGGTACTGAGTCAGACTCATAAGTAACACGCAAAGGCTCTGTAAGGGAGCCACACCCCCATCTCCTGAGGTTTCACTAAAAATCTTAGGCATTCTTTAGCTAGCAGGTGCAATTCAGTCTTAAACTTTGTATATCTACCAGCATGCCATAAGCTCAATGAGTTCACAGTCTGAGGTATCCGCGGATAACCAGGCACACCTTAAATGGATGGACTCAAACAAGTGATCGATCAGCAATGAACACATGAACAAATGATGCTTCGGATTCCCACCAGTTAAGCCTTTGGCTATGTAGATGATAGAAATGAATAAAGAAATGTGTGCTTTACTTAGTGGTAAACAGATACAAATATAACAGTAGATTAGAGAACATAGAGATACGTATGCATTTGGCATATTTCATATATTTTAGTTCTTCATGCACAATAGCTAAAATCCCCACTTAACACTTTTGATGTTTGCTTTTGAGAGACTCAGCACAGAGTTCAAAGTAGCAGTGACTCCACTTGAACATCTGCAGACTTACCCACAGCCTTGAAACTGCTCTCTCTTGAGTCTTTCTCTTACTGGAGGAGCCTGCGGGTGCTGATGGAAATCATCTGGCAATGATACCATTACTGCTAAAAACAGTCACTTTCCAAATGCTGCGAAGGTTCCAGAAAGGTTAATGGTTCTCTTTCTAGGAAAGGATTGGCTCACCATACAGAAGTGGGTATGGTATTCTTCTTTCAGTTTCTGGCTTAAGAGCCACAGTGATCAACTAAAGTCCTTATCAAATAGGTTTGAGGACAAAATTTTCTATGAAGAAGGATACGAGGTTCCAGATGAGAATGAACATAAGAGGATTGTATTCTAGCCATGTGGATCTTTCATAGGCAGCTTCATTAGACAGTGGGAACTTGAAGTGTGGGGGATTGGTGTGTAGGAGCTGACACCACAGCTTGCTGATGCTTGCTGGGTTTGTCACCTTCAGTGCTCAGGGAAACTCTTTCCACCTTACTCTTCAAGATGCCTTTGACCCATCCGCCCATCACTAATGTGACAGAGGATGATGCTGGTTTGCATCTATTCTTTAATGCTGACTGGAATAAGAGCAATCACATGGCTGAGTGCCTCTGGGAGCTTTGATTCCTCAGTGCAGGACACCCCCTTGTAGTGGGCCATTGCTGTCTCTTCCCTGCCAGCCCTCCTTGAAAGCCTGGCAGCCTTTGGAGATTAAACACTGAAACTCTTAGTAATCTAATCCCAGCAGGAAGTCTCTCTTACTGCAGCAGGCCTAGTGTTCTAGACTGTCATCTTATTAAGAGCAAAAGGAAATTTTAATTCACAGGCAGACCCTTAATTTTCCAAAGAGTAGGAATGGTAACATTTCTTCCATCCCTGCTGATTCTCTCTTTCCTGGGAATGTGACTTATTTAGGTCCCCAGACTTACTTTCATGCTTGGAGACTTTGTCAAAGGATCATTCCCCAGGACAAAGTGCTTTAACCCTGAAGCGGAGGGAGGAAACACATTGATGAGTATTTGTGTTTGGCTACATAAGAAGGCCACACTCTCAGTATGAGATAGTTTGTGTTCAGACCTCTCCCTTACCTCCTTTTCTTAAAGCTCAAACTCCACCCAGAGCATCATTGGCTAGATGAACCACTGTGCTTTTCATGTGGCCATAGGAGACAGGCTAGCTAGAATACAAATATAATTCCCTGAGGAAGAATACTGCTTCAAAGTAGATGCCTATATATGAAATCTCCACGCTGATGTATGTGCTCTGTAATACAATGCTTTGTGGGTCTCATTGTGACATATTTTATTTAGTCAATAACCTTGTACTATGCTGTCTGGTAATAAGTTAACTGTAATTTACATGGTGTTCTGAGCTATTAGATTTTTTTAGAGTGTATGTCTGTTCTATGAGCAAAACCTATTCATCTCTCACTTCCTTTCTTTCAGTTTTCAACATTCTACAACTGCTTTTAAAAGCCCACTTTAATTCATGACTTATTGTTAATTCTAACTATCATGGTAAGCAGTATAAGAGCCAAAGGATGCAAGTCTCCTATAAGAAGCTATGTGGCTTGGTGGTCAAAGGAAGTGATGGTAGATGAAGTATCCTCCCTCTCAGGAATTCCTGTCTTGCAGAGATTCTGCCTCTGAGACCCTGCAGTACTGTGGATAGGTGGGGCAGGATGCATTTGTGCATCCCAAAGATATGGCCTTGTAGTCCTTCCCCTCCTTCTGTGGTTTTACCTAACTGCCATCAACAGCATCCTAAAATAACATATGGAAATTCCAGAAATAAAAGTGCTTATAGCTTAAAAATGTAGGTACTTCTAAGCAGCGTATTGAAATCTTATGTCTTCTTTCACTGTCTAGTCGTGTAATGTGAATCATCTTCTTGTATCTGTCACCCACCTGCTAGTCATGGGATCACCATCTTAGTTATAAGGTAGACTACTGAGTACCACATTATTATTTTATATTGCTGCCAATCACTTCCTGTGGCTGTTTAATGAGTTTATCATAGCTGAATAGGAGTAGAGAAAACATAGTAGACACAGTGTTTGGTCGCATCTGCAGTCAAGCATTCCTTGTGGCCCTTGGGGCATAGCTCTTCTGGGTAAGAATGCTTAGTTTGTAACTGTGTTAGACCCTGAGCAGCTTAGATATAAGGACTGTGTGTTATCATCATAACTCTTACATTAAGTATACAGTGTCCAGAATGTGTTACCATACTACTGAATAGTCTAGTTAGACTCAATACCATTTGTGCCTATTTCCTGCATATGTAGACCTGGTGGCTGTTCTACAAAGGTGGTACTTTTTGGTATTAAGACCTGACAAGTATGTGAAGTTTTCTTGTGAGCTACAAAGGTTTGGTCTCTTTTCTATTATTATTATTGTTATTATTATTATACATGGGGTCAAAATTATCTACTTCTGATAGAGTTGTATATGTGCATGAAATTAGTGATAAATATTTTGAACAGTGTCCCATGGAGAGGTAGCTCATCAAATAGGGGCTAGCTAGTATCATTGTTGATGGCTATGATGATATCCATTCTTTCTACCATTTAATTCTACTAAAATTTGTATCCATAATATGAATTTTACAACAGGATTTGATCTATAGATCTTAGGCTGGCCTTGAACTGAGCAATTCTTCTGTTTTTGGAGTTCTGTGATTACAGGTATGTGTCACTGTGTCGATCGGATTCCTCAATATGTTTAAAGTCCATTCACCTTCATGTTTTTAGTTTATAATCAGGCGATATCTAGCAACCACAGGAAAAGGTACAAGTTGTATTCTAGGTTGCAGTTTGGTGGTAGCCATTACTAGAGATTTGAGTGTCCAGGGTTTCATATCTGGTAACACACATATCATCTATACATGCACTCCATATTAAGCAAACTGAAGAGAAAGAATACTCCGTACATAGCTTATATTTTTGTAAATGACATGTGAGCCTGATTACTGGAAGTTTATGTTGTGCCAGGTTAAGGGATAAGGGACTACATTTATTATCCTTATTTTTAATCTATGAAAGCATTTTGTAACAGGCATTGCCATTTCATTGCTCTGTAGATAGGAATTTAGGTAGAACTGCATTTGGCTCATTTAAAGTCATACATTCATGTAATGGTGAATTCGGGCATTCTCATTACAAAGGCTAATCTCTTCCTACTGTGTTAGGTCAGTGTGCCTATCCTTCCTTGCCAGCCTCAGGCAAATTTCAAATTGCTGCTTCTACTTCAAGGGCATTTTAGGACTCTATTCACTGATGTTAAGTAGGACACACATAGCAGATTTGATTTTAGTCACTTCTTCCCTTAAGACACTAGATACTAGTTCTTCAATCATTTTGAACCTTTTGTGCCTCCTTTGATCGTCTGACATTATTCCTAGGGAGACATAAACAAACAAACGACTAATCATCCCAGAGAATGAATTGACAACAGACTGAAAGATACCACCAACACTTCACTTGTTGAACTATTGGGCTTCACTGGGGTTAGATACAGGAACATAAATGAGGGGTTACTTACAGGAGCAGAAATGACTCAAAAACAGCTGCATCGCCAATGTCCACTTCAGCTCATAAAAGTTGGAAACCTGAAAACACACCACACAGCCTGAAGGCAGCTCAAAGGATTGAAGACTCTCCTTTTCATAGCTCTGCTTATTTTAGCTTTTTTTTTTTTTTTTTTGGTACTTCAACTGGTCTTCATTTCTGAAGGGCAGTACAGATGGTCTTTGCTCTTCCAGATAACTTGGCTTGCTTGAGCCTTTTCAAGGCACTTCTGTTTATAAGTCTCTCTAAGCAGTCCTTACCATTTACATGCTTCGGGAGGAAAGAGCCTGTTGAATCTGGTCAGTTTCAGGACCTTCTTGAAGCCTTTTGGTTGTTTACTTCCTGAACTTAAGGATCTTCCCTCCAGCATGGAATGTTCCACCTCTCTTCTAACATTGTGCTGTCTCAGTTCCTTTTAGGTGCCCTGCATTCCTTGGAGCTCCCCTTAATGATAGAAGGTTTTAATCTCAGCACAAAAGGCTACATAACACCTTTGTAAAGTCTTTAGCCAGGTAGCAACTACAACAGGCAGATTCAGAATATACATTATGTAATCTCATGCCTACATATCCCACTGGGCTTAGGATGGGTCACACTTGTGACAAATAAATTAGGATCAACATGAACCACTCATTTGAGGAAATTTTCTTTCCATTTTCTGGTTGCCTGAGACTCTCTGAGCCTCTTGCATTACTGACATATAAAACATTAAAATGTACTATCTGCAATGTGTTCAATCTTTAAGCCATAGGAACTCCATGTTGGATTAAAGAAGAAATCCTTTTGGGAATGAACACATGGGAAAGAATGAACATGTATTAGTACATCCATTTTAAATGAAAGCCAAAAATATATCTCTGTAGTTAGTGTCTCTTTCCTGAAGCACTCCCTAAAGTACCTTCAGGAATCAAAGAAATACAGAATTTCAGACCTGGAAGAGACTAAAGGGATCATTTATGCATCCCTCTCATTTTCTAGACAAGCAAAAGAAGTTCTTTTCTGTTCCCCAACTGTGTAATATTTTTCAGCTCCCTCATGGTACCATTTCCCATCTAGCTAACGTGAATAGTATGAGCCGCATGAAGAAAACACTGAGAGCAGGTGCTGTGAAACTCCTTCCATAGGAGGCCAGTAAAAAAAAAGAAAGGTAACTTTGCCCTCCTTTCTTTCAGCTATCAGCTAATCAATTGATCGGTCTATAAAAAATCCGAAAATGAAACATGCACTTAAATAAATCTATTCTTAATGTCTTAGCTGTCATTCTTGCCCCCTCCGCAGATAAAACACAGTTGACAGAGAAATGAGACATGGATCAGTGGTTTGTGTAAAGGAGCTTCCAGGAATCAATATTCCCCTTCACCATCCTCTGTTATGTTTAAGTGATACCTCATAGCTATCTAGCTGAGAATAAAACCTAAAATTACGTGTCATGAAGGAACTGTTCTCCTTCAGTTTTGTCATCATGAAAATCTTTCCTTGAAGTAGTGTTGAGTTTTCCTTACACTCTCTACAATGCTTTCCCCTTTGATAGAGTATTCTTGTTTTTACAGAAAAGTGTCTTATCAACACTTTTGTTGATAAGCGTTAACCTAGTTGAGGAATGGCCTGGTGTTCTTGGTGCATGTTAGCAGTGTTACCTAATTCTGGCATGGAAAACAAGCTTTCCATACTCTGTGGTCTTGATCATGAATGCTAATTTTTCTGCCACTGCCTGAAATGAGGTAGCAAGTAACTTTAACTGAAATCCAGTGATCATCATTGTGCTGTCTAGAGTTACAAGCAAGAGGCATTTTGACAGAGAGAACCATAAGTGAGAAAATACAACACTGGTATATAGACCAGCCTGTGGGACATTTTCCTGATCAATGATAAATGTACATGAGTGAGTCCAGGTCACTGTGGGTGGTGATTCCCCTGGACAAGTGGTCCTGGGTTCTATAAGAAAGCAGACTGAGCAAGCCCTGGGGAGCAAGTCAGTAGGCAGCACTCATCCACGGATTCTACTTCAGTTCTTGCCTCCAGGTTCCTAGGACTTGCTTTAATGATGGGCTATTATGTGGAACTCTAAGTACATTAGAGGTGGTATTATAAAGTACATGTTCCATTTTCCTCCGTCAGAAAGCTCTAAGCTGTTCTGAGTTTCTTCCAGGAGAGTCCCTTTCCTTTGTTGAGGGCCAAATTTAATTGTTCTCTTTAGAACACAGTTAATCACCTCCAAAGATTTTAGGTCTGAGATTTGATCAGCTTGGTTAATCTATGTTTTGCATAGTTATTGAAAATGTCATGTCTATGGGAAAGACATAAAAACTCTTTTCAAGAATGGTACTCAGAACTTATTGTTGGGTATAATGGTCACATGGGAGCCTGTACACCTCACTGCTTTTATGAAGAAGAGGGTGCCATTCTTGGCTACCCACTGTCCTGGCCACACCCTGAAGATGCACCTTCTATACTTTTTCAGAAGCACAGGAGTAGCTGGTTCTACCAGATACCAGCCATTGCACCCAACATTTTCTCCTATAAAATCTTAGAATTACGAGGTAATGCCTGTCTTTGGAGAAAAACCTACATTACCTAGCAGTTTCATTTTATTCCTTGTCATGGGAGAGATTATCTACTCATATCACCATCATAGCTCTTCCATCTTTATTCATACTGAGTTATTATGTTCTAAATCTGCAAATGCTCCTTTATCCAATGATGAATTTAGCTTGCTCAGTATTAATCATAGTTTTGGAAACAGAGTTTCTAATATATTCGTTACCTAAAATTGTTAATCTATGGTTCTGCACTTTCTCCTGTCAATCTATAATTAAATCATATGAAAACACACTGATTTTACATCATTATAATAAAGGTGTATTCTGATATCTCTGATGACTGTGGCTCCCTAGCATTCATTATTTAATTGCTAGACATTTTACTATCAGCTCGCATGGTGTTATCTAAATTAATTGTGAACTTTAATATATGTGGATCTAAAAAGGAAATCAGCCTGCTCCTTAAAGGAGACACAGAAGCCTGAATAGACCAATTTTATGTTAACAACCTAATATCCTTCTGTAGTTAGGAACAGATCCGAATGTTTAGGAAGATGTTCCTTTCAGCTGCTTCTAAAGGCCTCTGAATTGTGACAGCCTTCTGTCAGGTGATGAAATGAGAATGGCTTTATTCAATTGTCTCATGATTGTATTTCTAAATTAATTTCATGGCAGTTAGAGTCAAAAGCTGTAAGAAATACTCTCAGCTATAGTCTGAACACCCAGGGCTCGGTATTCTGGCCTTGAATGGTTGCTGAGAATCCTTTCTTGGGCCAGGAGAAAATGTGAGCAAGGAAAATGTCAAGGCTGTTATTAACATATTGATGTTTAAAAGAGGCCCGGGTCATCCAATAACTATTGGATTGATGTGAGAGGGCAAGGAAATTAAAATCCAGACCCTTTTAACATGGGTCAGAACAAAACAATTATTTGGCAAAATGTCATAATAATTAGCACACCGAATAAATGATAAGCACTCATGTTTTCTGAGTGCCTCTTACCCTGTGGGCACTAAATTAGGAACGCTCTATCAGTCGACGATTTTTGTCCTTACACTTGGGATCTAAAGAGGATTGACTTGTCTTATTGGAGATGAGTAAACTTGACCTAGTTGACCTAGACAGATTTACCAAGGTGTTCAGAAGTGCACAGCCAGGAAGAAATGGAATGCAGAATGATTTTTGTTTTTTTAATCAGTGTATATTATCTATGTAAAACAATGTGTCTCTGTGTGACATGTTTACATGAATACAATGTACTTTGATTCTATTTACCTTGTATTCCCCTCTCTCTTTTTTTTTCTCCTTCTGGTGGTCTCTTTCTTTTCTCAGTCTCAATTCTACCTTCATGTCTTTTTCTTTATAATCTAGATTTATGGGATCATTGATAGTAATTACTGAGGCTCAAGTGTGTATTATAACATTAAAATATGTACCTCTGTAGCAAAACTTGGAGTGGATTTCAGAGAGACTGAAAGTGGTCCAAATCAGACTGCTAGTAAATTGCAGAGCTGGGATTGGTGCCAAGGTCATTTTAATTCCAAAACTTACGCTGTTTCTAACACATTGCATTCTACTGCCTACAAAGTCCCTTTTGTTATAATAAACAGCCTTCCTCGGGAAACAAACAACTATTTATCTGCCTAAGGTGCAGAAGCATAGCTCTTTCTTCCCAATAGACAACACAGTAGATGTGTCTGGAAGGCATTTATTTGTCCAAAATTGACATTTAAGACTCTGAGATAGAATTTAAAAGGGAGGGTTCCATTTAGACATCTTGCCTGCCTGGAAACCTGGAAGCTCTCCAGCCACAAAAGAACCTACTGGGTGGCATTTTGATATGAAGTAATTGCACATGGTGACATTATCCAGTGTCTTGGTATAAGATGGTAAAGCTCACTAGATATATTCTTACTTTACACTCAATACATTTCCATTCTCCTAGTGTCTATACACAATAGATAGGCTTGCCCCTTTGTTTGAAAGCTTATCATGGTAAGAGATATTCCAGCCAGTCAACACATTTTTCTTGAGATCTTAATATGTGTTGTTTCAATTAGGCTTTCTATTGCTGCTATAAAACACCATGACCAAAAACCAAGTTGGGGAGGTAAAGGTTTTATTTAGCTTACACTTTCACATTGCTTTTCATCACTGAAGAAAGTCATAACAAGAACTCAAACAGGGCAGGGTCCTGGAGGCAGGAACTGATGTAGTGGCCCATGAAGGGTGCTGCTTACATGCTTGATTCCCATGGCTTCCTCAGCCTGCTTGCTTATAGAACCCACATTCAGCAGCCCAGGGATAGCCCCACTCACCAATGGCTGAACCCTCACTCATTGATCACTAATTGAAAAAATACAGCATGGATGCATTTTCTGAACCGAGGCTCCATCCTCTCAGATGAGTCCAGCTTGTGTCAAGTTGACTCGCATAACCACTTAGTATATGTGTCAAACAAGGTCCCATGTCCTGAAGTAGGTAATGACTCCAGCTTGGTGTGACAAGGATTATGATGAAATGAACAGTTGCAGCCTCGAAGAAGGACATCTAATCCAGCTTTAGATAATACCGAAGGTTCTAAAACTATTTAATAAAACCCAGACAGGTAGGTGGGATCAGACAGTGAAGGCTGGGGATCATGGTAACTGGTGAGTGCCCTGCATAAAGAACAGTATGATTGAAAGAGATGAGGTAATCAGAAAATAGATATTTCAGTTGTACATTAATTTATTCAGCAGGGTTAGGCATAGTAGAGATGGAAGGGAAGTATGGGAAGCCAATTTATTGCTATTCCCAAGTTCTGGGTCCTTCATAGATACATGTTTACTTTGATTCTTCAACAAAGCAGCTTTATTTGTTTTTAAAGCTCTGTTTGGGATTGGTTTCTCCAACCTGGAACCTGATGCGGGCTTCCTTCAGTTTGCAGGGCTGCTCTCTAATTGCTGTTTTGATCCTTGTCCGGTTGGCTCATTTTGTTCCACTCCCTCCCCCTTTGAAAATGGAGGCCTATTAATACTTTATTCACACTGAAACTGCTGGGCCTAATTATCTGAACCCTGCAAAGACATCTGAGGAGACTGGCTGAGAGATACACCGCAAGGCCTTATAGCATCTCAGAGGCCCTGATTGCTCTCCGCACATCTCTCTCCTTCTGTTTTTTTTGTGGGGATATAGCAGCAGTTTAGTTTTCTAGTGTGTTTCTCATCATCATCTGACACCTGGAAGAAAGCTGGCAGTGTCTCTGGTATTCACCCTGAATCTTTCAAACTTATCTTCATGTATAGGACAGAAGGAGAGTAAGCCACTCCTGCTGTGATGGGAACCCAATCCCATGTTTGATTCTTTATTTTTTCTTTTCTATTTATTCTTCTTTCATATATTATATTTCCACAGTGGTTTTCCCTCTCTCCTCTATTTCTAGCTGCCCCCCTCCCCCATGTGCCCTCTCCCCCAGATTTCTTCCTCCTCCATTTCTCTTCAGAAAAGAAAAGCCCCACTTCAGGGTTGTCCACCAAACATAGTATAACAAATTACAATAAGACTAGGCACAAACTGTCATACTGAAGCTGGATGGAGCAACCTAGTAGGAGGAAAAGAGTCCCAAAAGTAGGCAGAAGAGTCAGAGACAATCTCAGCTCCCACCGTC
This sequence comes from Arvicanthis niloticus, assembly GCF_011762505.2. Classification (NCBI taxonomy): domain Eukaryota; kingdom Metazoa; phylum Chordata; class Mammalia; order Rodentia; family Muridae; genus Arvicanthis; species Arvicanthis niloticus. Next base: position 80,823,543 of record NC_047665.1, on the reverse strand, counting down.
AGAAGTCCCACAAGAACACCATGCTACATAATCATAACATATGTGCAGAGGACCTAGAACAGACCTATTTAGGCTTCTTGTTTATTGGTTAAGTCTATGTGGGCCCCTGTGAGTCCTCTTGTCTGAGAACTAAAGGTACTTCCTACTTTCCCAACCCTGGGCTCCCTGTCTTGCCTTCAAAATAAATCAATTCCTGCTTCCTCTTGCTCTCTGGACATTGCTTTCTTCAATGCTTGTCAGAAACAATTAATGATAATTCCCTTCCCCTACCTGTTTTCAGAGAAACAATTAGTCGAAAACATTTAGCCTTTCTGCTTAATCTGCAGAAAACAGAAGGAAGCAACATCAGAAGAGTGTGCTGAGCAGACTTTCAGGATGCCTTTCAGTTGGCCCTGAAGGAAAAATCAACCCTTGCAAAAATAAGAACCCAAGATGCCCATTGGAAGGGGCTGAGTCCCAGCCTCTTCTTCTCTACTGAAGCAGTCTGCCATTGTTTTGCCTTTCTTTTTGCAGAAAGTCTTCTTGAGACAGGTTATTCAACTATCGCTACCCATCTCAACAAGGTGCCCTTTTTAGATGGTAGATGGCAAAAGCTGACTCACTTCTAACCATGGATTTTCTGAGGACCTTCTGGGCCTCAAGAATTTTTCTTCTGAAAAATGGTAAACAGATTCTTTCAAAATGGTATTACATGTGTATAGAATGTGTTTTGATCATATGCTGTCCTTCATTATCCTTTCTTATCCCCAGCACAGCTCTTCTTCTCCGAACAAATTTCTATTTCCATGGCTTTTTATTAGTTTGGGGTCATACTGCATTTACTTAGGATACCCCCATGATCATGGATGGGGGCTTGTGTACTTCAACTACCACTGAGGAATCTGACTTCTCCTCCCCCAGTAACAATTAACTGTCTATTGCTTCTCATAGAAGGGTTGGGACTGCATAAACACATCCCCCTTCCATGATGGAATATTCGTTGGCTCCATCTTTCTATAGGTCTCATGTAGGTAACCACTGCTGCGGTGAGTTCATGAGGACAACATCCATGGTGTAGAACAGGACACAGATTTTTCACAGCATCTCTTTCCTTTCTTAGATTACAGTCTTTCTGCCTCCCTCTTATATAATCTTCTGAAAACCTTGGAGGGTGAGGTATGGATGTCAAGTTTAAGGCCGAGAGTTTGAGTCACTTAAATTCAGCATGCTTACTAGGTTAGAAGGTTCTGTATTAACTGGTGCCCCCTTCAACAGAAGCTCTCTGACCGAAGCTGAGAGCAGCACTAATCTGCCATTATAAATAAAAGTAGTTAGAAGGCTGTTTGACAACATGCCCATAAAGCAAACCAGTAATATAGCAGTAATAAGTTCTCTCCTGGGGCCTGTGAACTACCAAGCCATGGGCTTTGGCAAGTTTTACCATACTAGGTATTGTACTGTACTGTGCCTCTCATAATGCAGGCTTAAAATCCAATCATAAATAGGTTGGTTACCGCATAAGAGTAACACCACTAATGCATATGTGGGCATATCGTGCCTGACTGGTTGTTATTGTAACTTACAGGGTTCACAGCCAGGTAGGACTGAAAATGACCCCTGCCTCCAACTCCCCACATACTCTACACAATATCTTTAAATGCCAACAACTAGTTAGCAGGGAAGAAATCTGCAGCTTAGTTCTAGCTTAGTTCTTTAAATCCTGCAACTAAATATGTGCTTTCTTCAGGATAGGGTCTTTTCATCTAGTTCTTGTGAGCAACCAAAATCAATGGTAGCAATATGTACCGTTTTGGGGAACTCTTTGGTCTCCCTCATCATTAATTCATAAGGCAATGTCACATCTAACAGTTTTATAACCAATGGCTTCTGAGAGCAGTGCTATCCACCCTCACAGGGTACCTCCCTTACATCTCTTTTAATTCTAATTTTAACTAGCTTACAAAATAGTAGGAGTTTATATAATTTTTCAGTCTTGGCTAACCATGCCTCATACTGCCTCATTTTCCACAACAAATACTGGCAAGGAAGTTGGAAATGGGCAAAATGTATTCACTGTTGGTAAGTGAATATCTGTTACAGCCATAATTGAAATTAATGTGGAGAATTCTCAAAAATTAAAACTATAACCATCCTATGAACTAGTATGCCCCTCTCAGACACCCAAAGAACTCTATATCCTACAGAGATACTTGCACAGACATGTTCATTGCTGCTCAATTCCAAGTTGCTAAGAAATAGAAGCAGCTGAGATGTCCATAAATTGATAAATGGCTAATGAAAATACGGCACACATACAATGGAATTGTATTGATCTACAAAGAAAAATTAAATTATGACATTTGCAAGTAAATGGGTGGAACTGGAAAATATTACAATGAGTGAGACAGTCTAGACCAGGCAAGACGAATGCCATTTGTTCACTCTCATATGTGCATCTTAACATTGAAGTGTTAGTGGTTAAATTGAAGTGCCTGCAGAGGAAAGGAAACTAGAAAGGGGTCTTGAGTTGAGTGTGGAAGAGTGTCAATAGGGCCCAAGGCATTTGAAAACCGCTGATCCTGATTTTACTCCCATGAAAGAGAAGAACACTAAACCAGAAAGGTGGTAAAAAAAAATCTAGTATAGAATTAAATTAAAAGGCCTATTGCATTCAGTAAATGGTAGACTCCTAGCCACTTAAGGCACTTAGTTTACTGAATGTTCTATACTCTATTTATAATTAATTATGACACATTGATGACAGTTGCATAGCAGTGTACACTTTCTAAAAACTATTATGTGTATTTTTCTATTGATTTGCAAAAAGCCCTGTGAATAAGGTAAAAGTGGGTATTATTATAATCTTGATTTTGAAGTCTAGGAATATGATGCTGTACTTGTTCCTAAGAGTTCGGCTACAGAAATCATAGAATATTTTACTTTATTTTTTTTATTAACTCTTGAGTCCTAGTCCCCCACCATGCCTAGGAAGTAGGTTGTGCAGTAGGATCACAGGACAGCATTGGCCAAAATAGACCAGGACCCAGATAAAGATGTATGTGTCAATAGCCGTGTGGCAATATTGGAAAGGCAAGCTCAGATTTACCTCATCTACAGGCTTGCAGACCCTCCTGACAGTTTCCCCGGAGAATTCAGAAAGAAAGGCTCTGATTGCATTTGTCAGCTTCATCAAGTCTGGAAGATGAGTACACGCTCTTTTTCTGGAAAGATAATATCCTGTCCTGCATGTAATCATGTACAATATGGTATTTTCATCACTCAGACAAAGTTGGGTCTTCTTAGTGTGGAGGCTTACTATGGTGACTCTTTAACCCCAGGTAGTATCTTTCCTAAGTCTTTCTTTACCTTTGTTCTCATTCTTCTAACTTTTCTGTCTCCTCACTTCCCCATTTCCTATTTTCAGCAACCCAGTAGCTGATTTTTCTATTTTTCTGCATCACTCTCTGAATTTTCAGTGGGAAAGGAAAAGATGAAGCAATGGCCCCTCACTCTTCAATGTTGAGAGCAGTGTACAGTCTCAGAAGCAGTCTGGGATGGGAATTGTGGCTGAGTCTTTCAGATAGACTCTTAGAGAACATTCTAGAGGGATTCCAAATCCATCCTGGAAATCATTGAGTCTGAAATTATGTCAAAGTTCCTCTAACAGCAAAAAGATAAAAGGAAACATGTTCCATTTGGGCTTTCTGGTTGCTATTTTCTCTTCTTGAAAATATCTCTCTTGGACTTCAGCAAGTCAGAAAGCCACGGTCTATCCTTGGTGGGCTGTCCATGGGTGAAGGGAGCTTGGTAAGAGATATAGATATAACCTCCTGACTGATTCTTCATGAGACAGAGAGAGGAGACAAGCCACAGCATTAGCAATGATTTCAATGCCTATTGCTTTATATAAATTGTTTAATCTATTCTTGCAAATCACTGTCAATTAGACAATAGTCTCTCATTATCATCCATTTTTTTAAAGAGGAAGAAAATGAGGGCCCAGAAAAATTAAGTAATTTGTGGGGTTACATAAGGGTATGTTTTGCAGTCAAAGTCTGCTCCTATTCTTTTGATGTGAGTTTCCAGGCATCTCTTCAGCATTCCTTGGGACAGGCTCCTTCTGGGGGTAGGGATAGGGTGAGGTCATATTAAATGAGACCCTCTAATATCTCTAGAAGTCTGGTGCTTTCTCCTTCAGTTGAACTAAATGGCTCTAGCTAACCAGTCCCCTAGACCTTGCTCTCAGAGATGCTGAACCAGAGATGACAAATGCCAGGACATGCTCTACCTCTGGGCTTCATTTTTTTCCTATGTATTTCTCCTTTCTTCTTATTCTGTTTTGGAGAAGACCATGCACTGAGGCATTCAGGAAGAAAGTCCCACAGTTCCTGGATGGAGGAGCTCATGGAAGCCTAGTATCACTATTGTAGAAGTGGTTTTAAGTCACTGAAATCTGGGTTGGGGTGATCAACTCCAGTCCAAATTTCAGGCACATTTGATCTTGTCCTTGTTCTCAGTATCCTGTGGGGAGCTGACAGAAGGCAGCTTTCATCCTTGCAGCCATCTTGAGCCATATACCCTGACAAGAGACTTGATTACAATAGTCTACAACAGCTGAGCACACTCTGATAACATCTTGTTTTAGATATCCAGGATTTTCCCTTGATGTGTGAGACTTAAAGGTATGTAACTTAAGGGCGTGACTTAGAGATCAGATTTAGAGATAAGACCTAAGGGCATGACTTAAAGGCCTTGGCTTAGAAGTGAGACATATAAAAGGTAAGAGGCAGACAGAAGAAATCATTATTAAGTATTAAGTATTAGGCACTTGGAGGAAGAACTTGGAATTAGACATTAGGCATTTAGCACTTGGAAGAAGAAATTTGAAACTTGGAGGCACTAGGGACTAGGAACTGGGAACTAGGAACTCAAGACTTGGGACTTGGACTAGGAAGAGAGACTGAAGAATAAACGGGATTGAATCACACTCTGTCTGGTCTCCATTCTGGTACATCTTCACTCTTTCTCTTGCTGAACCCGGATACAGACCGGAACAGTTTGGGGCAGTGTGGGCTCTAACAATTTAGCCCCCAAGGCTTTTGGCAGTGCAGGTTCCAACACTGATAGAGCAGTCCCCAACATTTTTGGCCCCCAAGCGTGGGGCAGCTCGGGCCGCAACAGTATCCTACATCCAGTTGAGTTACCTATGTTAGTAGTTCCTTCTCAAGTTTTCTAATCCCTGTGTTCCCAGCATCCTGGCCAAATCACTTCTATTAAACTCCTGTGGTACCCCTGCTTAGATGCAGCTCCATGCTGGCTTGGCTTGTGCAGGGCACCAGGAAAAGTGTTCTTTTACCTGTTAGGCTCAAAGCCAACGTCACCAGCATGACTTCCAGGGCCCTGTTTCACCACGGGCCCTTCCACCTTTGCCTTTCCAGCTTGACTGTCTAACATCTTTCTCAGCCTCTGCTGCCTCTATTCTTCTTGTTTCACCATTTTTGAACCTGCTAAACGTGTGTTCATTTCTGGGCCTTTGCAAAGGCCCAGAAAAAATTTTTTTTTCTCTCCCTAGAACGTTTTGCCCCCAGCCAGCTCACTCCAGGCCTACCTCTGTGTCTTTATCAATTAACCCAGAGCTCCTGTTCCTCTTCTTCTTGCTTCATCAACACTCAATATTCAGAGTTACTTTCCATTTACCTATTGCCTATGGTTTCATTGAGAAATAAGGACTATGGAGGGAGGAGACTGTTAGCTGACTATATCCTGAGTAATGTCAGGGAACAAAGTGTGCAGTAACTAGTCATTAAATGAAGAACTGTAGAGAACTCCATCTCTCCTCAGCATAAAGGGTTAATCGATGGTCTCTTCATATCATTTTATTCCTAGCCTGTCCTTCTATTTTGATTTTCTTTCAGACAGGATAAGCTTTGTTTAATAATTAATATTATACACTTTTGCTATAATTCTTATGGTTTTACTATTACAATTCCATCCTTTTTTCTTATCTGCTTCTTCCTCAGTGATTGAGAGGGTTCACTGGTTCCTAGAAAACTGATTGAGGCTCTTGGGCATAGATGGGAATACATGGTGCTGTCATCCCATCAAGTGTTCTTATAGCTCAGGTTTCAAAAACATCTTACTCTGAATGGCAGAGTTTGAGAAAATGCAATGCAGTTTGAGTCCCAGCTCAGCTCTCACATACCTTATGGCTTTGGGGATGTTATTGAACCTGTCTGTGACTTAGGTTTTGGAAAGCAGAGAATCTACTGTTGACCTCCTGAGTTTGAATTGAGAATTAAATTTATTAATATTTCCAAGTACTGAAAAAGCAGGCATAACATAAAATTGGTTTTTGAAACAACGACCCAGAAATGAAACAAGGCAGTTCTTTTCTCTGGTTCAGGCAACTCAAATAGCCATCATGAATCCTGAGCATTTTCTATCTGCTAACAGAGGGACGATGGAATGATTTCTCACTGTGCTTTCATTCACTCTAACATTCTAAGGTGAGGATGCCTTACAGCCAGAAAGACAGAATCCAGCTTCTGATTTGATTTGATTTTTAGTTTACTTCTGCTCAGGCTTTGGGGTTTCAAATGGATTATTCAGATTTCAATTTCAAAGCCTGCCCGGCCCTCCTGCTCTGTTGCTGTTTGTCCTGAAGGAGGATGGATGTCTCCTAAGTGCTGTAAGGATCCCTCCAGAGTGTGCTGGGTGACCCTGTGCAGGTGAGATAGGTTAGGCTCCATGGGCTATTAAGATTCTGGCATCGCTGGGGAAGCAAACTTAGCACTATGGATCTAGCTTTATGGGGATAAAGCTAGCATCCCAAAGAGAACAAGGAAACCTGTGCCTCAGGATGACTCACAGAAGATTTGGCCCTAAGTCCCCAGTGACCAGGATAGAGAGTACACAGGATGAGCTTGTCATCCCAAACCTAACCTCAAAGTAGCACAAAAATAAACTTCTGGGTTGCTCAGGAAAGCCCATAGAAGCTGTGACACTGTAAAATTGGGGGAACCTTGTTTTTTTTTTTCCGGAGTGACACTGAATTAATTGCCTCTCTCTAATGTGATGAAGCAGCACTGTAGCTAGATCTCACATGCCCATGGAGGCAACTTTGCTACCTTCACTTATCCATTCCTGCTAATTCTGGACAGGCAGAAAAAAAAATGTGCTGGTTTCTATTGTGGCACTAGTATTTTGTACACAGGTAAATTGACCATGGGTTTTCTCCATCCTTCATTCATAAAAATAAAACTGTCTGTCAGTCCACTGACTGGACAGTGTATAGCTTTCCAAAACTAGATGTCATTCAGATGGTAGATGTTGGAGGCAGATGGCTGTGCCAGGCCAACTTTCTCTTTGTCTTTGGTCTCAGGAAGGAAAGGGATCCATTGCTCCAGTGTCATTACTCCTGCCAATGCCAATCATCCTTCACTCAAGGCATAGATGGAAAGAGTGCCATCTTTTATTTACACCTTGCAAGTACACAACATCCAGATACATACCCAGGAGTTGAGAGGAGGCTCAGCTTGTGGCACAGGATAGTGGAATTTACTCAGACTAGTGATATAAATAATGACACAGGGGATTTTTATTATTTTATGGCATAGGCCTTTTGCTGGGCCATCTCTCAGTGCTACTCTAACCTGACTAATGCTGGCACTACATCCTGCCACATAGCCAGCTCTACCTCTCTGCTCTGCTCTAGTCTGACTCTTCACCTCCATGTCTGCTGGCTGAATCTTTTTCCTCTCACTCTTTTCCTATTGTCCTTTTCTCTGCCCAAAAGATCTGCCCTCCTGCTCAGCTATTGGCCATCAGATCTTTATTACAGCCAATCAGATACAATTCTAGATTGCCGTAAGCAAGTGAGGAACAAGACAAAAATCCTGCTAGCATTTAGTGCTATGCCAGTCCAAAATTAACAATTGAATACATAGTGTCACACCTTCACATAATGTCCCCAACAGCAGAGTGTGTTTCAGCATCCAGTTCCTGTAGCAGCACCAATCTTCAGGCCATGGAATGAAGATAAGGCCCCACATCTATGCTATAGCAGACATACAACCTCCCAGGTTATGTAGGTCAGAAATAAGTGGTTGGGATATTGCACAACTCCAACCATGAAGAAGACAGGTGACACGAAGCCAAGACTATCTGGAAGCACAGGGTGGAGTAAAAACTGACCCAGGGGTGTTATAACTCACACAACTTCCCCTTCTTCAGAGAATCTCTCTACCTGCTAAACACTTAGACACTACCTCATATGGTGGTAGGCTAGGCCACCAAGGTAAAAATGAGATTAACTAGAACAGAACTTTTTTAATACTTGGATTTCCAATTTATTAAGCAAAGTCTGTAGTGAGTTCACTGCTGGTCAGTTAGGAATTTCAGAGGATAATTAAACTATTTTCAACTTGCAATTGAACCTGATAGGAGTATGTACCTCACAGAAATCAGCAATTATCACAAAGAGGGGCATTTTGTTCTTGTTGGTCTTGCTGGTCTTGGAGACCTGATTGACCAGCCTTCACAGCATAGAATTCAGTGATATTGAAATTAGATAAAATAATTTGTTAAGAGAAAAATGTCATAGCAAATGTCTTAAGTATGGATGCAATGCATGATAATACAAAACATTAATTATTCCAGATTTTCCTGTTTTGTCACCATTGTGTATAGCCTATGTTGTTACATTTATTATATCTAAAACAAAAGCTATTTATGTTATTTTAAATACAGTTTTCATCAAAGGAATTTTTATTAATGCTGTAAGAGGGGAAAATATCCAGAGTACCAGTTGAGCACTACTTAGCTGAAATATTTATGGCCAAGAGTGTTGTCAAGCTGGAATTTTTCATATTTTGGAGTAATTAGGTATATGTAATGAAATATCTTGGGGATGGGTCTCACATCTAAACATCAAATTTGCTCACATTATGCAAGGTAAAGTTATACAATGTTTTCATCACAACTCCATTTTGCCTGTGACTTGTCGTAGAAGATCAAATGTGGAATCTTCCACATATGGTACCATGTCAGTAGTCAAAAGGTTTAGATTTGGAAGCATATTGTATTATGGACTTGAGGGCTGGAGTACTCGGATCCTATTTTCTTGCTCTGTAATAAGTAGTAATAAATGAATAATAAGCAGTCCATCTTTGTACAAGATATGTTACACTCAGAGACACATACAAGGCAAGACACAGGATTTTCAATGACTTTTCATAATAGCCTCGGGTGCTTTTCCTCTAAAGATGAATGAAGCTTCACTATAGCACATATACACTAAGTGGTTATAATCATACCTACAGTAACAGAAGTGCCAGAGTTATATACAATTATAACTCAAGTAATCACTGTAGAAGTTCCTACCGAGGAAGGTATTATTATCTATCTTAATGTTACTGATAAGGAAAGTGGGGTAAAGAGTTTAAACATGCCACAGCTTGGTGGCAAAGTTTTGTTTGTTTCGACTTTATAACTGTAATTTTTCTACTGTTACTAATCATAATGTAAATATCTGATATACAGTATATCTGATTTATAGCCACTGTGAAAAGATTATTTGGCTCCCATGGGGGCTGCGACCCACAGGTTGAGAAACACTGCTCTAAAACCCTACTTGAGGGTTAAGGGCGTTGGTCATGGCTGTCTGGCAACCCCTGCTGGTCATGGATGTTTCTATAGAGAGTGAGCTGGCAGGAGGTAAAGGAGCTGAGTTCATCAGTGTTCTGATGGCACGGCAGCTCCTTGTATTTTATTACCCTAATTAGATGAGTATTAGATTATACTTATAGCTTATATCTTCATTATCTCCTATTTAAACTGTGGATTATAAAAAATTCCAACATGTCTTTGAATCAAGGTGGACGCTTAATTTGGCTTCCCTGCCAATCCTTTGTCTATTTGCCTGATTCTTAGTTTTTGAACTCAGAACTATATTTAATAGGCTTGTCAACCTACATAATAATATATTGTTTCTCATGGAACTCCTGTAGGGATTTGTGAGTTACAATGGGGGATTCTTCTATTTCTCCCAGGATACTCCCCTAATATGATCCCTGCAACTTCAGGACACCTAAACATGTACATTGAATGCTGTCATTGCTTTTTGCTTCGTCTTTCCCTCTTGCAAGTTCAATCCCTGGCTACAGGGATGTCCAAGAGCAGGCTGTCTAGCTGCCTCATCTTTGAACCACAGTGTCATCACAGACAATGTCTAGCCTTTTGTGCACTCCAGGTATAAACTGCCCCAAAGCTATTGTTAGAAATCATCTCTCGTTTGAAGACTTACCAGTACTGTTGAAGACAAAAATGCACATTTCTGTGTGTGGTGCCCAAAGCTCCCTTTATGATCTTCACATCATCATCTGCTCCACAGATAAACTTGAAACACCCCGTGAGATGGATCTGGTTGGATGGCTACCCAATTTCACCTTTTCTTGGGTGGTAATAGCTAATCATTTGTCTCTCCAAAATTTGTCACATCCCCTCTAAAATGTTCCTAAGTCTGTTAGCGAAAATTAATTTCCTTTCTAAGATAGCCATTTCTTTTTAGATACTTTAATTCTAGAATTTGCATTCATCCCAGTGAATGAAATTTCTGCTGCCTATTTAGAGATTGTATGTCTGTACAGAACAGGCCAGCACTACAGCCATACTTGTAACTCCAGGACACTATACATTAGGATGACCTGTTTTTTCATACATCTTTGCAACAGGAAGGAAGGACGGAAGGAAGGAAGGAAGGAAGGAAGGAAGGAAGGAAGGAAGGAAGGGAGGGAGGGAGGAAGGAAGGAAGGAAGGAAGGAAGGATGAAAGGAACGATGGAAGGAAGAAAGGAAGGAAGGAAGAAAGGGAGAAAGGAAGAAAGGAAAGAAGTATGAAAGGAAGGATGGAAGGAAGGAAGGAAGGATGGATGGAAGGATGGAAGGAAGGAAAGACTATTGACATAAGTGCCTCTCTTTCTTATTCTTAACTCATTTGATTCTTGCTTTCTCTCTGGTTAACTTGCTTTTTGTTGCTTATTGACTTTAAATGATCTAATAAGAACTTTTAAAAACAGCCGGGGTGCTTCCCTTGCAAGTTGTGCTTGTTATAAAGGTTTAAATGTAACTTGCTCTGTATTGAGCAAATGGAGAGCATCTCCCCCCCCCCCGCCCCCCGCAAAGAACACTTATCATTGTCATCATTAATCACATCAGTGTTTCTGGTTTTTATTAAGGTTTTATTAACACCTGTTCTGACTGACTCTAAAGCCTGCTAGGAGAGAAAACTGTGTAATCTGAGGTTTATAAAAATGGTGTATGTTTTTTTGTTGTTGTTGTACCTCATCAAGAAGCCAGTCATCCCTCTGCTCCATGGTCCTTGGTTTAGGAAAGAAAATAGGATATAAAGAAAAGAGGAAGAATCTGCACTACCATGTGCTCAGCCTCAGAACTCTGGGGATGAACAGGAGCCAGAGTAGAGGGTGCATGAAGCTCATACTGACAGCTGAACTTCCTAGGAGACTGGGTGAAGTCAGCAAGAGTTGAAAGCCCACGGGAAGTTGCTGGTACCTATAAGAGCATTAATAAGAAACAAGACTTCTAGAGGTTCCCAGATCCAGCTGAGGACTACCACAACTCATCAGGTGACTTCGGTTACTGATGGGTGACATCTTTATTTATAAGAATGTCCAGTATTCACAAATTTGAAAATAAACCAAGCATAAGATTTATAAGGAAAGAAAAATGTGATTCTGAAATCCACTGTATATTTTACTGGAAGCTTCAGCAACCCCATAATTAGATGATACCTTTGCTGGATGAAATGTTAATATTAAATATTATGAGAAATTTCCTGGAGATTGCACCGGGCTACCTATTTATATTTCTGACCCAGCTTGCCTTTCCTACATTAACAGAAAATATGTATGCAGAGACTATGTGTGTATTTTAGAATTTTCCATTAGGAATTAATTTTGATGTCTTAATAGATTAATCTTGCTTGTACCTGATAGAATTTATTTTTAATGAAATCCCTACTGCAGAAAGAACTTTAATGAGTAAGCTATTTTTCCATTTTTTTTCCTATAAGCCATTCTGTGAAAGGCTGCTCTTTTGCTAACTGCCTGTTTCCCTGTGACCTAGGACTAGAAGCCAGCAAGCAGAAGAACTATGGGGCTGGGCTAGCATTTTTCCATAGCATCTCTGTGACACACCAGACAGGCCTCCTGTGTATCTCAGTTCTCTAGATAGTCTGAACAGTTCAGGCTGCTAATACTACCAACTCATGTCTCCTAGTATGGTTCAAGCATGGTTTGTCCCATTCAAAACTCCTGTTAAAATTTGATTCCTGGGCATAGCAGTACTGAATTGGCAGCATCTTGAACAGATTAGGGCTTTAGGAAAGACCTGTGCTTTTCTTGATAGAATACATCCCTGCTGCCCTTCATGAACACTGCTCCTGTTTGTTATAAGCAACCACAGCAATTTCCCTTGACTGTGTCTTCCATATGTGATGCTCATTCCTCTGATTCCTCTGTTGAATGGCAGCCGTAGGTCCTCTCCAGAAACTACCAGATGTGTCTATCCAGCGTTGGACTTGTAGTTTCTGACTGTGACCTGATCTACAACCATAGCACATTGAACATTCCTGATCTCATTAAAGTCTTGCCTAAATAGACTTAAAAAGTATCTTTTACCTTCAGGTGTATGTGTGTGGTATACATGTGTGGTACATATGTGTGTATATGCATATTCACACATGTATGTATGCACCTACCATGCCCCTCCCTCCATCTCTCTACCCCTCTCTCAGCCCTTGTGTGTGTGTGTGTGTGTGTGTGTGTGTGTGTGTGTGTGTGTGTGTGTGTGTACAAACTCAAGGTTGGCTTCAGAAGTCATTTTCAATTGCTTTACACCTTATTCATGAAGGCAGTTTCTTAACTGAACTCAGAGCTCACCAGTACATAGTTAAGGCTAGCCAGCTTGCTGTAGGGATCTCATCTCTGTGTTCCAAGCATTAAAGATTATAGGCAGTCTGACCCACCTACCAGTCGTTTACATAAGTTCTGAGCATCAACACCGCAGTTCCCATGCTTGCATATCAGGCATCTTAACCTTTTTCTCAGACCATCACCCCCCCCCCCTTTTTTTTTTACACATTGCTCAACATCAGAAATTCTCCTGTAGCAAGAGATACTAAGCCACATGCCTTCCACATTCTCCTTCCTGGACAACCAAGTGGTATTTTACTACTCGTGGGACAAACAATTGTCAATTTTCATGTTAAGGCTGACTCAGTGGACTGATGTTTAGCATCTCTAGATGTCAAATGAATTCAGATTCTTAGAGACACAGCTTTTTAAAAAACACCTTAATATTGGCTGTTTTTCTGAGAAATTATGATTTTAGCAATAATATCTCTTCCTGAACCCAAACATTCCTAGAATCTTCTGCCAGCTTTTCCAAGCATACTGGACTGGGTCTGCTTTTTCTAGACTCTTGAAGGGTAGAGGGTACAGAGAAAGGGCAAAGCTAGAGGCTTTATGTTTGGATGTCTTCTTTGTCACTTTGTTTTTCTTGGAGAGAGGACATGTGGCTCTTTTATCTCTGGGATTCAAGTTCTATGTTGTCTGCTGTGAAGAATACATAATCAGCTTCATTTCTGTTTCTACAGCTATCTGCTTGTTTGGAATGCTGGGGCAGTTCTGCCATGCAGCCCTTTATCTGGTCTGTAACATGGTTCATGTTCAAATTCAGAACATCTAAAATAAATGTCTACAAAGAGTCTTCTGTTGTTGCCGACTCTTATGAACCATGTTTTATTAAAAATCCTTGAAGATTCTCCCCATGGTGAAGGAATTTTTTTTCTATAGTCTTTCATCAGTGCATATGGATATAGACTTTCCTACATAAGCACGGTAGGGTCACTAGAGCCACCTACTCCCCTGGGGCATTTGCTCAAAACAGAAAGGCATCTCTTATTTCCAAGGAGCATCTTCTGCTTCAAGCGCAGTATAGCCTTTCAGCCCCTGCTGGTGAGTTGCAGAAAGCTGTCCTCCTACATGTTATCGTACCTGCTGCAGGTGTGTGGAAGCAGTACATGGGAAGGGAGGGTCTTTAGCACTGGCAAATGCTTGATGTTCTGGAGGTCGCTTGATAATAACAGCCTCAGAATCAGGGGAAAGAAGAACTGTCAGCATGGTTCTTCCTTTGCTTTTTGGGAATGTTGTGTGTCTTCAGGTGCCTTCTTTATAATCTTGAAAAGGTCTAATTAAGAAAATCTTGCTGATTTGGTTCTTGGTAAACACTGCATTCTTTCAGTCTAATAGAGCTAAGATTAGGGTGCTATTCTGTCCTTAGTCTCCTCAATTACTGTCACAGTTCACTTGTTAAAAACAGAATTTTCCAAGAGAACTTTGTTTGATTCCCCACTTCTACCCTTTTGCTCCTTGCTTCTTCCCCTCTCCTTTCCTTGTTTTTGTTTCCCATCTCCCCTTCTTTCCTTCTTCTCTCCTACTTTAGCTCATTCCTTCCTCTTCTCTCTTTCTTTCTTTTTTCTTTATTTTGCCTAAACCCTAGCCTAATAATGTGACAGATATAGAATGATACATAGTACTGTTCAGAATTTTAAAGCTTCCCTCTCTTCAAACTTCCTTATTTATGATAATAAACTGCCTGTTGGATTATAATAGAAATACAGAAGAAGAAGCAAAATAGAAGTGTAAAGGATTTAAAAATTTTTTCAAAATGAAACATGTTTTGTTATTATCCAAGAGGGGCCTCAGGGTTTGTGGGGATGTGTTTATTATGTTCTTGACCACCTAGTACACACAATAAAGAAAAGGCAGTGTTGTGGTTTCCTCCATGTATCTAACAGGAAGGTTGGATCCCTGTGTACATGACATTTACCCTGAACTGCATGGCTTCTCCTCTGCTAAGCCATAATCTGGCTTTACCCATCATCCATTTCTCTACCTCTTCATTACACTCCTGTCAAGTCTTCCTCAGACTGTTGGACTGCCTGGCCTTGTTATGTGGGAAATTCAGAAATGCAATTGTAAAGTGCTTTGACATTCTGCAGAGCTCTAGAGCTGCTTAATGATGGTGGGATTACCACGGAGCTGTCTTGTTCCAATCATAGCTTCTGAGAGAGTGGATGGATGGCTCAGGAAGGTAAAGTTTAAATATATGAACTGCCAGGAAGATCAGAACTGGGTGGTGATCCTGTCAGGATTCCTTACCTCCTCTGCCTTCACCTTGGTTGTCTCCACCCTTTTGTCAGCAGAGGCTTTCCAGGTCTTCCAGTCCATGGTCATAAGAGCCAGGCTGTTCGTTACTCCTTGAGTGATCTATGGTTTTGATGCACAGGTTCTAGGTGGCACAGCGCAAACAACCAGAAGAAATACAGCAGTAGGTGGGTGGGAACCTGTGTTTTCTGAAAACTTCTTAACACACACAAGGGTAACGCAGACCACACATGAACCTCATGGCATTGCTCCCCTTTGGTAGTTTATGCTCTTGCCACAACTTTAAATTCTTCACATCATTTCAACTCTCCTCCCCCAGAGCTGCTATTCTCCTTTTCTACGGCTCTTCATCTTATACCATCTCTGAAACTCCATCACCCATCACCCCCTTTTCTCTTGTTTATTGCTTTCTTCTTGGTATCATTTAACTTTGCTGTCTGTCTTACTTTACCTGCCTCCTTGTTCTTTCACCACAAGCACATAGCATACTCTATCGCAAAGTATGCATGCCATCTTTTCTTCTCTCAGCATTTGTGCCAGGAAATGAACCATGGTGGCTGGTCACATCACTTATAGCCTAGCCGAGCCATCTGCATTTCATGGCAGTTCTCTCATTGACTGTTCTACTCTGTACTATTCTTTTTCATGCTTCCTGTATCTCCTCAGATTCTTGGTTAGAATGTCTCCTGGTCAAATCCTTGACATAATGTAATCCCTGTTGAGAATGGAAGAAGGTGAAGAAGCTATAGAACTGCTACTCCAAGAATGACTATTCTGTTTGTTGGCCAATGGCATCTCAAGAGTGTCAGTTATAAAAGCCAGAGTATGTGTCCTCTCAGCATGTGATGTCCTGTGTACCTAGAGCCCTTACTGGTGAGCTGAACCTCAACAGATAGTCATCTGATCTAGAACTTACAGTTTTCAGAACTACAAGCCAAATAAATCTATCTTCTGGGTTAGAGAGATGGCACAGTGGGTAATGTGCTTCCTGTGCAAGCACGAGAATCTAAATTCAAGACCCTGGCATGTCTGAAATCCAAGTGTGGCTTTGACGTATTCTTAACTCCAGAGCAGTTAGAACAGCAGAGATGAAGACAAGGGGCTTGCTGGACGCTTGCTATGGTTTGTCAGAATATCATCCCCCCCAACTCTCTCTCTTTGACTGCCTGTGTGTGTGTGTGTGTGTGTGTGTGTGTGTGTGTGTGTATGTGTGTATGTCTGTGTCTCTCTCTCTCTCTTTCTCCCTCCCCCTCTCTTCATTTCTCCTTTTCCATCCCTCTCTCTCTTTTTCTCTCTAACTCTATCTACCCCTACATCCTGCTCTGGTTCTCTGGTTCTAGGAATAAGATATGCAATCTTATGCCTAATGCTAACCAATCCCCACAAAACCATGTTACAGCCCAAAGCCATGCTCCCTTTTTCCTGATATTCTTCTATAACCTGTTTTGTAGCTGTGCTATCAGACAGTGCCTTCTAAGCTTTAGGCTTATCTGTCCCAGCTTCATGCCCATCTGTTTTCGTTCTAGCCTCCAGCCCAAATCATAGCTACTGCTGCAGCTTGCAGTGCTATCCCTCGAGAGGCGTGGAAGTCAATTGCCCTCCTTTGCCACTGCTATTACTAAACCGTACCTATTCTGCCTACTTGATAGGTTTTTAATTTGACCTTCCCTGGTGGTACTATCATTATAATTTCATGCTTGGAAAAATAGGTCCTTAATTTACTTCCCTGTGTCCAAACTTGCCACTTATAATCTACTTTCGGCTACAAAATATGATTATTCCATTTCTTACTGGAAAACGCTGAAAAGTTTCTCTCGTGATTCCTTCCTTCTGTACACCATTTTATACATTTAGTGTGTGCCCCTCAGCTTTCTGGCTGGGAAACTCTGTTACTTACTAATTTAGGCCATTCATTATACATGTGCTAGAGACTTTCCCATACTGGGATATGTTCCTTTCTCTCTCATTTGCTTTTCATTTGAACCTGGCTACACTGCTGCTTTAGTGGTTTTTACAATAGCCCCCATCCTAATGATGCCTATTTCTCTAGACCTCCACTAGGATCATGTGTGTATAGAAACTGCATATCCCTACTGCATAATGTACATGACATCTACTACATAGTAAGAGCGAATTGACGCATGTTGGATGCAATTTGAACCGTGTAGTGTCCCTGCTTTGAAATGATTGGGCTATTTTCTCATCAAGGTTCTCAATTTTAGAAAAAATTACTGAAGGGCCAGCAAAATGGCTCAGTAGATAAAAATGCTTGCTGTCAAGTGTAGCCATGTGAGCTTGATACCAGGGGAAACCACATGGTAGAAGAAGAGATTCAGTTCCCAAGGGTTATCCTATGATCCCCACATTTATCGCATGGCACTCTCATGCCTCCTCCCCCAAGAAATAAATACTGGAAGTTGTTTGAAGCAAAAGAATAAAACACATGTCCTGCCAGTGCTCTACACAACTGGAGGGCTTGTGTATTTCACCTTTATATTTCTCACAGACTCACAAGATGGTACAGCTTGCCTAGCCTAATGCTCCAAGCATTCAGGTTTGCACTCTTAGCTTATTAGGTTAGTTCATTTTGTCCCATTAAATTAATGCCTTACAATATGGGAGACTAGCAATGGATGCTCTGTCAATATTCAAGGCTTCACTTGCCTCCACTGGGTATCTCTGAGGACTGGGGTGACTCTGAAGTGTGAGCTCTCCACTGGCTGTGAGATTTCACCATAATGGAATCAAGATGCAACAGCTTGTAGCTTTTACCTGTCTCATTCTCACAGCTGTTTTTCTTTATGGTCCAAATAAACAGTTGACTCGGTATCAGTCTCAGTATCTGCTTCTAGTAGAACCCAAAGCATAGCGACTTGCAGTCACGCCTTTCTAAGTGCCCCGGCAGAACTTCCAGTTCCATAAGGAAGGAACAGAGAAGACTGGGATAGACTTTGAATCCCTAGTGGATAGCTGGCTTCTCTGCCTTTCCACAAGCCTGGGTCTGTCTTCCTCTGCTTCCCAGCATCATCCACTCCTTCCTTTCCCAGAGCAGATGTCTGGCTTCCTCTGCAGGGCCATGTCTTCTTGCTGTGAACATATTTGCAGTGAGTCAGAGCCCTTTGCTCCACTGCACCTGGAAGGATAAATGCTTCTCACCTCTTGTGCCCTAGATCAAGTTACTTTGCAGCTGTTATCGCAAGAAAAAATAACTGCAGGTAAAAATGGCAAGTGAGATGAGTGTAGGGGACCAGCACAGTTCTCTCCATCCACACAAGAGACACCATGGAAAGCACAACCACAATATATCTGCTCAGTCCTATTCTCCCAGCCTTGCAACCTGTGAACAAAGAACCTCAGCGTCTTTGCTCTAAGTCCTGAACTCCACATTTCAGAAGACACTGGGGTCTAGAATTCAGCAAGACTCCCGGGTCTAAGCAGCTACCTAAGGCAAATACCCACTGAGTTTGACATTATTACAGTACAGAGGCCAAGGATGGAAGCCAGCTAATAAAAAAGTACAGGAGAGGTGAAAAATGTGCATTGCCCATGCTGCTTACTATTTTGTGGCTTTTAGGGTTTTTTATTTATGCAAAGTGTATTATTTCTTTAGATTTGAAATTGCTTAAGTGTTTAAATGTTAGTGGTTATTTTTAAATGGAACAAGATAATGCCCCAAACAAGTAACTAAAAATGAAATATAATTGTAGAAACAGGCACAGTGTATCCTCTCTCAAATTAACAGGTCACCTTTCCACTTCACCCAGCTGGTATTTGCTGGTACATTCTAAAGTTAGTCAAGGGCTACACACAGTGCAGTACTGTTATGGTTGGACTTTGTCCTCCTCTCTACTTCAAATTTCCCATATTACCCTAGTGCCTTTGAGTGTGTCAGGAGTTTGAAGAGGATTTTTTTTTCTGGTATGGGAGATGGAAACTGGGTCCTTGTACATGATGTGCAAGCACACCACTACAGAGGTAGTAGCCCTGAAGACAAGATTTTTTAATGAGGTAATTGTGATTAAATGAGATCATCAAGGTGAACCTACTTCAATTCTACAGGATACACACACATATACACAGCCATACCACAAGAGACACAGACACACTAGACACACACACACACACACACACACACACAAAGTGCCCCTTAAAAGCACAGCTAGTGGCAGCCCTGTGCAAGGAGAAAGACTCAGGAAGAAGGTCCCAGCTGCCCATCAGACCTGGGTTTTATATTCTTTGCCTGTAAAACTAGAAATGAGGAGAGGATAATTGTTGCTAAGTAAACTCATTCATACACTTTGTTATGACAGCTCCAATATTTCTCCCTTAGGAATGATGTTGTGGATTCCATTGCCTTTTTACTCTTTTGACTACAAAATTTTGACTGTAGCTATTGTACACTGAGGACCAAGGCAAGACTGTTTTTGATTTCTGATATGGTGTGTGATTGCTATGGATTGCACTTGTCCCTTATAGTTCATATACTAAGGTTCAAGCCTCAGTGGAATAGCACTGAGTATTTCAGACCAGATAAATACATGGAGAATACCTAGAAGCTCAAATTCTAAGGGCTTTTAGAAAGGTTACAATGACACCCTATCCATAAGAACTAATACCTTCCAGAAGGAGTGGGTCAGAACTCATGGTGCAGGATTACTTTGGGCTGCTACTATGAGGTGGTGTTTTGCTCATTTCCTTCTGCTTTCTCTTGCTCACATGTTCTTTTATGTCTACCCTAATTATCTGAGGTGGGGTAGGAGTTCCAACTATCAGAGCCATCAGCCAAGTAAGCCCTCTGTTTCTTTACATATTACTTAATGTCAGGTACATTGAGCAACACAATGTCATTACTTAATGTCAGGTACAATGACAAGGCAACACACACTGAGACAATGATGATAAACCATCTATCAAAATAATTGTCTCACACTGTGTCAAGGAGACTAGTTGAAAACATAGTAGGATAAAAACCCTCGTTCTTGACTCTGGCTCTACCACTTACTATTGGTGTGATTTCAAGAATGTGTGCTCACTCATATATTCTCATGCATCCATTCATGTATAGGGAATAAGTGGAAGCCTGGTTGTGATCCTCTAAATATACTCTGGAGCAAATGCAGAAATTAAAGTGAGTATCTCCTGGACTCATAGATCTATAAGTCTCCTGTTATTGGTGAAGAACGTACTTGACATTGGCAAAAAAATCTCTCTGACATCCAGGGAAGGCTTTCAGTGGAAAAGTGTATATTAAGACTTTTCAGAATTTAGATTATCAAGTGTGTGTGTGTGTGTGTGTGTGTGTGTGTGTGTGTGTGTGTGCCTGTGTGTGCCCATAATCCTTCATTTCCTTGTTTTATTAAGAAAGGGGGAGGACAAGCATTTATCTTTCTATTTCTTTAACTTTCTGTGAGTACAAACACAACTATGTGTGAAGAATGCCTGGAAGCTGTATTACTAAGTAAACACAGGGTACCACACTTTATGTAAAGGGCTGACAGTGTGCTTAGTTGCTTAGTAACTGGTGGCGTATAGAGGGCAAGTGCTAAGTTATAGCAGAATCATGTTTTCACCATGGAACAACCAGAAGATTTGGATATATTCAAGCCTTTCTTGTTTACTTGTATTAGGGAGCAACCCAGGAGCCCCACACATCATAGGCTGACATTTTATCACAGAGTTACATCCACAGCCCTTGAAATAAATTCTGATGGCTCTGGAGATGAAGGGTGCCATGTTGGCCATGCTGACTTTAAAGTAATCTATGGGTATAAAATGGAGAAATTGAAAAATCCAAGACTAGCAGGCTAAGTTTAGCTTGAGAAAGTGAAATTATCCATAGAGAGGTGCATATTGGATCAATACCAGTTGTTCAGCAAAAGACATGCAAAAGAGTCTTCCATATGCCATTTCTAAGGAGACTGCTGGAGCTGGTGCTTTATGTCTGAAATCAAGGTCTGGCGGATCGGCTGCTGCCTTGTTTAGCTTATGATCTAGACACCTCTGAGCTGTGCAATGCAGCCTGGTTGGATTAGGGAGACCATCACAAGTGGTACCTGTTGCAAGGACTGATGTGTCATGTGTTATTAAAGAATTGTAGATGGAAGCGGAAAGCAGTTAAGCCTTGGGAAAAACCACACTGGGTGGACAGGAGGCAAAAATAGTTGAGGGATAATGAATTAAACATTATGGATAGATGTCGTTATGCACAGAGATACATCACATGATCTGTTCTTGTCCTTCTCTATGCCAAAGGGGTGGGCATATGCAGTCTATTCTAGACAAAATTTATTTACAAAGAGAAGTGTGGAGGAAATGGCTGGCTTCCTCTAGAGGCCTGTGCAGTGTGCACATTCTAATACTTTTGTTGGAGCCATTTCTAATTATTTAATGTTTGAATCTAATCATTTCCTTGATTTAGCAAATCAAAGACTTTTTTTCCCCCTCAAGGGCAAAATACCTTCATTTTATTTTC